>NC_056745.1:766832765-766954450 GCF_019279795.1 Protopterus annectens | reverse complement strand
TTTGTTATATATATGTGTGTGTGTGTATATATATGTATATATATGTTTATGTATGTATATATATGTGTGTATACGGATATGCACGTGTGTGTATACGGATATACATGTATATATATCATCATCATAATCCCCTTTTTCCCATTTACATGGGTTCAGGGTATCGTATTAACTGTCGCCAATTCTCTCGATTCAGTGCCACTCTCCTGCCTTCTTCAACACTCATGCCTGACTGTCACAGATCTTCTTTCACACAATCCATCCACCTCTTTGCTGGATGCCCTTGCTTCCTCTTACCTTCTTCCTGTCTGTCCCAAATCTCCCTCACCAGATTGTCTTCTTTTCTACACATGTGCCAATACCATCGTAATCTGTTTTCTTTGATCTTTTCTGCAATTGGAGCTACTTTGGCTTCTGCTCTTATGTCCTCATTTCTTTGCCTGTCCCGCAGTGTGCATCCTACCACCTTTCTCAGGCACTTCAATTCCATCACCTCTAGCTTCAACTGTTCTGCCTTTACTGCCCAGGTTTCTGTACCATACACTAGTACTTGGTCGCACCACTGTCTTGTACACCTTACTTTTCAGCTTTTTTGGCATTCTTCTGTCATATACTACACCTGATACTCTATGCTAGTTGGCTGCAGCCCCTCTGATTCTAGCTTTGACCTCTTCATTCAGACTGCCCTTCTCAACCACCACTCCCAGATACTTGAAGCTGTTTACCTGTTCCACTATCTTCCCATCTATCTCTATTCTCAGCTTCTTCTGATTTCCCCAATCTGCTGCCATTACCACTGTCTTATCTGTGCTTAGTTTCATCCCATGTGCCTTCAGATTTGCATTCCATTCTCCTATCCTTTGCTGAAGTTCTAGATCAGAGTCTGCCTGTACTGCCACATCTGCATACAGCATCTTTGTTGCTCTGACCCCTCCAACATGTTTGCTGATGTAGTCCATTACCAGTATGAACAGCAGTGGTCTCAGAGCTGAACCCTGGTGTACACCCACTCCCACTGGGAACCCCTCAGTGAGGCCAAACACTGTTCGTACTTGAGTCACTGGGTCCTTGTACATAGCCTGTACTAATTCTGCCAACGTTTCTGGGACTTCAAACCACCGCAGTACTGCCCAGATCAGCTTTCTTTGGACCTTGTCATATGCTTTCTCCACATCTAGGAAAGCCCAGTTTGACACACTCTTCTCTAGTTTCTTCTCAAGTATCTGTCTCACTGCAAACATCGGGTCAGTTGTGCTGCATCCTGATCTGAATCCGAACTGTTCATCTCCCATCTTACGTTCTACTATTCTGCATATCAATTTATCAATCACCCTCTCCAGAACATTCATGCAATGTGGTAGGAGTTTGATGCCTCTGTACTGTCCACAGTTGTGGATGTCCCCTTTGTTCTTGTACACTGGTACGAGTATGCTTATTCTACAGTTATCTGGAATATGCCTTTCTTTCCACACTGCAATTAGAACCCTCAGGAGCCATTTCTCCCCTAGCTCACCCAGCATATTTATCATATCTGCTGTGACCTCATCTGAGCCTGCTGCTTTCCCTGACTACATTTTCCTTAGTGCTGCTCTTACTTCTTCTAAGCTGGGCTCCTCTTCTACTCTCATTGTAGGCTGTTTCTGGGGCAGTACCGCTTCTGTGGGGTTTTCTTCATTCAGAAGCTGCTGGAAATACTCCTTCCATCTGCATTTTATGTCCTGTGGGCTGGTAAGCAGGTTGTTGCTGGAATCCCTTATGAAGGGTGTCTGACTATCTTCTTTATCTTTCTGTCTTTGCCTTGCAACCTGGTATAGTTTCTTTGTGCCCCTTACTGAGTCACTTTCCAGAAGCTGATAGAGTGCCTCTGATGCCCTGTTCTTTGCTATTGCAACTTCTTTCTTAGTTTCTTTGTTAGCTAACCAGTAGTCCTTATATACATATATACATATATATGTATATATACATATATATGTATATATACATATATATGTATATATACATATATATATATATACATATATATGTATATATACATATATATGTATACATATGTATGTATACATATGTATGTATACATATGTATGTATACATATGTATGTATACATATGTATGTATACATATGTATGTATGTATACATATGTATGTATGTATACATATGTATGTATGTATACATATGTATGTATGTATATATATATGAATATATACATATATACATATGTGCGCGCATGTATGTGTGTTTGTGTGTATGTATATATATATATATATATATGTGTGTGTGTATATATATAAATAAATGTACGTATATGTGTATATACACATATTCATCTCGCTATTTGGGTACTGTTTTTGTATGTTTGTGCAAGCATGTATACACACAAAAACAGTCCCCAAATAGCGAGGAAAACCACAGAGCCAGTAAAAGAAAATCCCAAACCCAAATGGAACAGAAGGTAAAGATCTCAAATAAAATTAACAAAACAAATTTATTGTTAGAATGTGAATGCTTTTGCAATGTTTGACATTGCTTTCTCGGGCATGAAACCATTAAAACACAATTTAAATATGCATTTCAATTCTGAGAAAACCAATCCTATTCCCAGAAAATTCCTCCAAAATTCCTAATAAAACGATTAGCCAGACAACCCCAGATTTAAAGGTGCCTTACTTGAGACAATAAAGAAAAATTACTTCAGTTTCTTAGATTTCAATATTGGCTTAAGGGGAATGCAATCATTTAACCCGAACTCCGTATGGGCCCCTAACCTTAAGATCCATTGTAGCTCAACACACTGTTCTATTAACATGGTTTCCCAATCTAACATTTACAGCCTGGACATGAAACACTTGGAAGAGAAAGACATGTTCAGCTGCTGACAATGTATGTTTGGGCATTACACTATAGTCTAGCCCTCTCCTGGTACAACAAATGATCCCTGACACACTCCCCAAGACTGTTAGTCTTGCCCTCATAGAATTTGAAGCAAATAAATGTGCTACATATCACATTTTTCATGTTAAAATTGGCAGTAACTCTCAGCTGCTATAAATGGCCTGACCCTAGTTGTTTAAAAAAACCTTGATTAATCAATATACCCACAAAAGGCACAATTACACACACAGCATACCAGCCAGCACCCTGTCAGTTGACCTTAATGTTCTAGGGTTGCACAAGTGCTGCTTCAGATTCCTTCTATTCTTGTTGACAAACCTAGGTTGTGTGCCAACCAGTTGGGTAGGCTTCTCATCCACCAGTAAGATATGCCAATTATTACAGATAAATCTGTCAATATCCTGTGTGAAGGATAGCACCAGGGGAATTTGAGGACCTGAATATGTGCTCTCCACCCTTTAACGTAATCGGAGCAATAAGGTCTGGCCTGTCCTGTTCTCTCCAGCTACCTTCAAGTATGCTTGGGTCATCTCCTCCTGACTATAACCTCTCTGTAAACTCGTCCTTCAGTTTCTCCCAGCCTTGGATGAAGTCTGATTCCTCATAAGACAGACGTGATACCCTCGTAGCATGTCCCTTCACTATGTTTGGGAAGGTGTGTTGAGGATGCATAACTCCCTCTGTAAAAATGTTGGATAGTAGCTGTCCTTTCTCTAACCTAGTAGACAAAGAATCTCCCTAAACAGTTGCATCTAGAAAGTCTGTGCTCTGAGTGGATTTATTGATAGTGAACCAGAGAAAAACTCATTGGTGTTCAGACGTTGAAAAACTAAGTCAGTCTTCACCCTTCCAACCAATAAAAAGGTAGTCAGTGTAGGCAAATCTGATTTGGTAGTCACTCATAAGAAATGAGATGCTGCTGTTCCCACTCAACCATCAGGTTCACATAAGTATTGGCACAACTAGTGCCCATGGCTACTGCTACTTGCCAGTAGTATGTATCCTTAAACATGACGTTATGTTCCTGTACCAATTCCAACAGCAAGTAGATGAAATCTATCTGCTGGACCAGAAATTTTCCAGTGTCTGAAAGTAGCTCGAACCATGTTGATCCCTTCCTGATTGGGAATGCAGGTAAACAGTAACACCACATCAAGTCCGACTAATGTAGCTGCCTTTGCTGCTGTGGGCCCTGTTGTGCCACTGTCAAGATTATGTAAAAATGATGTTAGGTAGTCCTATCTCGCCTACATTCTTACCCGTGGGTTTGAAGCCGAATATCTGCTCTGACTCTGCCGATTTTACTAGCTCAAAGTGTTTCATTGGCTGGGCTAAGAGGGTATCCCATGGTGCACTGCTCCATATCCCCAGATCTCGTTTGCCGCTTGTGTAGCTCTGACGTGGTCTCACTTGGCTGTAGCCAAGTACCTTTTTGCTATTTCTCTTAGAGAGATTTGATTGTTCAAACCCAAAATCTATTTTCATAGCTATTTCTTGTTGCTGTCAGTGTTATAGTTGTGTTTTTGGTATGCCTAACTGTTCCTGTGGGCTAGGCCCGTTTTAGTTAGACCTAGTCCTCCCCTCTGTTATTTAACTTTTGTGTGTGATTGTTTCGGTGTGTTTCTTAGAAGAACCGTTTCAGTTAAAGGTTCTTGGTGTGCCTAGTACTGTTTTTCTGGTGTTTCTAAATTGTGTGTTCTTCCCGCCCTTTTTGTAAGTTGTGGCTAGGTGGTTTCGCTAGAGTTAGTTACAAAGTGTTAAAGGATCAGAAGGAGCATAAGCCTCCTGGCTTTAAAAAATGTTCCAAATGTGGATATAAGATGTCCATCACGGATGGACACTGTGTTTACTGCCTTGGAGCCATCCATTTACAGGAGTCGTGTAGCTTTTGCCACGTGTTCAGTCCTAGGGTGCTCCAGGAGAGAAAAAATAAATTGATATTAAAGGGATTGCTAAAACCATCACTTGAGGAAGCTACAGACTCTGCTTCAAGTCCTCGGTCAAAATCTAAAGCTTCCAAGGCTAAGAAAAGGTCTCCGGCTCCATCTGCCACTTCGGAGCCTCCGGAGAAGATTACTAATGTTCGTGTTTCACTGTTGCAGTCATCACTGTAGGGTTCTTCCTGCCGGCAGGCAGCCCTCGGTCGGCCAGAATCCCAAAGTTTGGGTCCGGCGTCTACTGTTCAGTCATGCTCCCTGATGTCTGAGCACTAGGAGTACAAAGCTGCCAGCCGATGCCATGTTCTCCAGTCTTTCTTGCTTTTCGGTGAAAGCAGTTTGCAAGTGCCTGTCTGCTGACTCCTGATATTTTTTCGTGCTTCAGTCCAAAGTCTTAATTCTTCTCAAAGCTAAGCACCCCGTTGGGGAAACGTTTTTCTTGCTCCAGTCCGATGTCAGAAAAAGTTAATAATTGCATTTCTTGTGGGAAGCAAATACCTCATAAGGATTTCCATTCTTACTGTATTCCTTGTTTAGGCCCTGACAACGACGTAGCTAGTCTGTTTTGTGCTAGATTTTACCAACGTAAGATTAAGTGAAGGTACAATTTTGCTTTTCACTACTTTGGTAGGCGATTTAATTATAAAATGTAGTCTGACACTTCCGACTACCGGAGTTCACAAACGACGCAAGGATAAGGACAGGCCTCCGAGGTCCAAATCAGATGACGTTTTACAAGCAGAGCCAGCTACAGGTTTGGCCGTCAGTGAGGTGCTTTCGCAGCCCCTGACATCTGCCATTTCAGAACAGATTGCCGAAACGGACTCCCACGAGGAGCCAACTAGGCCTTTGAGCACTCCAGTTGCAGGACCTTCGGACAATGCTCCCTTGGATGGGTCCGGAGCTGCTGTGCAGGTACTGGCTTCCAAAGGGGTTTTCAGGCCTACACAGCTTCTGATAAAGGCAAAGCCAAAGACAAAGGCAAAGACTCCTAAATCTAAGACGCCAGCCCAGGCATCTTCTGATCCGGGACCCAAATCTCAGAAACGGCTACTTAAAATGGCGGAGGACTTACTAACCATGATTAGGGGTTCACATCCCCCTCCAGACAAGGCCAAGGCAAGAATTGGATTATGAATCTTCTGCTCAAGCATCTATTTTTTTTCAGTGTCTTCCTCTGAGCAGGAATATTCTTTCCCTCCTTATGAGGATTCTGATGCTGAGGAATCCATTCCATCAGCTTCTCCCCCTGAGGATTTTTCTTTTGGGGAAACTTTACATGACATGAGGGAACATATTTTCTCTGGGAAGGACAGGAGTACTCGGAATCTAAGAGAAGGCTTAGGGATTTCCTCCTACCCCAACATAGACCCCTGGCTGTTCCTGCTATTCTGGATATTGTGGATGATGTCTTTTCTGAGGCTAATTTAACTCTACTGCTTTCCTCCAGCCCCTGCTAAGCCCGATCGATATTACAGGGTTCCTGACTCCCACTAGTTCCTTTACAAAAATCCTACTGCTGATCCAGAAACCATTTCTCAGGTTCCTAAGGGGGTTAAGGCCGCTTCTGCTAAAAACCCTATTCCGTCAGATAAGGATTCCAGAGCTTTGGAGAGATGGGGCAAAAAATGTACACTTTTGCTACTTTATCTATTAGGGCTTTAAATTGTCAATTTCATATGCTAAAATATCAGCAATTTCTACCATCTGTTATGAAACAAAAGCCGGGTACCATTACTGCATGTGCAGATAAGGAATTACACGATTTAATGCATGCCACTGAACAAGTGGTGAAGCATGGTTTACACTGTGGTTTTGATGCCTTGGAGGCTCTTGCAGGGCAGCTGCCTCTGGCACAGTCATTAGAAGGCATGCTTGGTTAAAGGAACTAAACTTACCTGATCAAGTGAAAGCAAAGTTACTGGATGCTCCTGTTCAGCATAATGTTTTGTGTGGCTCTAAGGCTGAAGAGGTGATAAAGAAAATGGAGGATAAGGCAAAATCCATGCAAACTGTTAAGGATTTCATACAGGCTCAGCCCCCAAGATTTAGCAGAAATTGGCCAACTAAAAATTGTTCCTTTCCCAGCTCGGACAGGCCTCAGAGGGGTAGATACAGGCGCTACAGAGGGAGGGCCCAAGCACAGACCTCTTACAGACCCAGGCATTGGAGTGCTTCCACCCCCAGGGGTGGAGAGGACAGACTCAATGACTTCCCCTGCATGGCTCCAGGAACTTCTCTCCTGGAAGCCCCTCTAGGAGGAAAACTCTCTCTCTCAACAAAATTGGACTTGCATAACCTAAGACAAGTGGGTTCTGGATGTAGTTTCAAGAGGTTACAAATTCCACTTTCATACCTTGCCAAGACCAAACGGATGGCCAGACCTTCCAAAACGCCAGTGGTCAGAGGCATTAAACCAGATGGGATCCCTCATAGTGATGAGGGCCATAGAACTGGTTCCACAATCAGAGACGGGCCAATGTTTTTACTCGAGGCTCTTTCTAGTTCCCAGAAAGCAAAATTCATGGAGACCCATCCTGGATCTGTCAGTCTTAAACGCTTTTCTGCATTTACCAAAGTTCAAGATGCTTACTCTGCAGCAGCTCCTGCCAATGTTGAGCAAAAATGCATGGATGGTGACATTGGATTTAAAGGAGGCTTACCTATACATCCCAATCAGACAGGAGTGCAGAAAATACCTCAGGTTCAAGGCTGGATCGAAACATTACCAATTCTCTGCGCTGCCCTTTGGCTTGTCTACTGCACCCAGGGTCAAGTGCCTGGCACCAGTAGTAGCTTATTGCAGACTCAACCGAATTCAAATTTACCCTTATCTGGACGACTGCCTTATTTAAGCTGACAGCAAGGATGTCCTACTCCAGCATCTGGAATTTGTTCAAAATCTTCTCAAGTACCTGGGATTAACTGTGAACATAGTCAAATTTGACACCCACACAACAGATAACTTTTCTGGGTGCTCTTCTAAACGCAACAACCCAGATGGCATTCCTGACCTCCGAAAAGCAACTGCATCTGGCTTCAACTTTCAAAACCTTGGCATCAATAACTCTGCTAACTGCAAGTAAATTCCTGCAGGCTTTGGTTGGGTTACATGGCCTCCTGCATCCTTCTCATACCAAATGCAAGACAACATATGAGAAAAATACAATGGTACCTAAAAAGTGTATGGTCCCAGCATTGCCACAGTCTAGAGACACACAAATTGCTGTCTTGCCTTGTCTACAAAAGGAATTCCATTGGTGGACCATGGCATGTCTTCACAACAAAGGGAAAGCCTTCAGTCTGCCTCCAGCCAGCCAATTGTTAACCACAGACGCCTCGGATTACGCATGGGGAGCCCACTTGTAGGGAAAAGGTCTGCAAGGTTTTTGGACAGAGGATCAGAAACGCCTACATATCAATTTAAAAGAGATGTTAGCTGTACAGAATGCCCTCTTGGCTTTTGGGATCTTCTACATCCAGGATAACTACTGATTCGGACAGACAACACCACAGTTATGTGGTACATAAACAAGCAAGGGGGTTCACATTCCTACCCCCTTTGCAGACTAGCCATGACTCTTTGGAACACAGCTCTAGCTTGCAAAGTGGATCTACAAGCTCAGTTTCTGCCAGGGAAACAAAATATTCTGGCAGACAGCCTGAGCAGGAACCTGTCAGACCCACACGAGTGGATGCTAGACACCCAAATATTCAAGATGATTACGGAAGCCTGGGGCTGACCGGACATAGATCTATGTGCATCCCCCCTCAACCACCAGTTACAGATTTTTTGCACAAGGACATTTCAGAAACTAGCATAGAAAGTGGATGCTCTCTCAGTTGGAGAAACCTCTCTGGGTATGCCTTTCCGCCACTATCTCCTCTTCCACGGGTGTTATTAAATATCGAGCAGGACAAGCTCAAGATGATTTTACTGGCCCCACATTGGCCTCGTCAATTTTGGTACTAAACACTGATGAATCTATCCCAAGAGCCACCTTGGATTTTACCTCAGATTCCAAATCTTTTGTCCCAACACCAGGGCCAGGTTCTGCACTCTCATGTCAAAACTCGCAGCCTGGCGAATTCAGCATCTGTGATTAATCCTTCTCTTCCCAAACAGGTCATGGATGTCATCTTAGAAGCCAGACTGCCTAGTACTAGAAAATCTTATGCAGGTAAATGGAAGAGATTTTGCACCTGGATGCATGCTCAGGATTCGGATCCCCTCATTCTTAACATCCCACTGTTTTTGCTTTACCTGACAAGACATGCTACATAAGGGATTATCCTTCTCCATAAAAATACATGCCTCAGCTATCTCTGCACATTACAATACTGATCCTCCAATCTTTTCCCATCCACTTCTGAAACAATATCTCAGAGGAGCAAAGAATTTAAGGCCCCCTAGAAAACCACCCATACCTGCCTGGGACTTCAACTGTGTTCTGGAAAAACTCACTCTGCCTCCTTTTGAGCCTGCTGCCACATCTGATCTTAAGTATTTATCATGGATGACCGCTGTTCTGCTGGCTTTGACTTCAACCAGGAGAGTCCGAGTTGCAAGCACTCATGGCTGTGGAACCTTATATTATTTTTCACCAAGATAGGGTGTCTTTAAGGACTTGTCCTACTTTCATGCCGAAAGTGGTTTCCAAAGTGGCTTTAAATCAAACTATTCACCTGCCAACTTTTTTCACTAATCCACATAATAAGGGGGAAAGGATCTTGCATTCCTTGTATGTACACAGACAACTTCATTTTTACCTGGACAGAACCAAGGATATCAGGAAAACACAGCAACTGTTAGCTTTGCCTTGGGAATTTGTTGTATAAGAAACTATTTCAAAACAGACCATTTCTAAATGGATTGCTCATGGAATCAGATTTTGTTTCTCTCGTCATGGAAAGCAAATCCCAGGAAACATTAGGACTCACTCTACCAGAGCTGCTGCTACTTCAGCTGCCTTTCTCAGGGGAGTACCTACCAAAGATATTTTGGAAGCTGCAACTTGGAGTTCAGTGCATACTTTCTCTAAGCACTACAATCTCCCTCTTTACTCCTAAGTCTAGGGCAGGCTTTGCTTCTGCAGTCTTGCAGAGCCTTCTAGCAGCCCCTTCTAGTCTATAACCACCACCCTTTATCTCAGCTTTGGGATTCAACCCTACAGTGTTGACTGCAACAGTGAAACACAAACATAGTACAGTTGTGTACACTTACCATAAATGTAGATGTTAGAGTGGTCTTCACTGTTGCAGTCTGGGTTACCCTCCCTCCTGACCCCTCTTATATTTTCATTAGTGTGGTTTCCTACTTCACCCTTCTGAAGTGTATTTGCTTTAGGGTATGGGGTTTGTTGTATGTTTCTTTTTTGTTTTACTATTAGCCTTCATTTTTGGGCACCTGACATCTGGGGCAAGAAAAACTGGAGAACATGGCGTCGGCTGGCAGCTTTGTTCTCTTAGTGCTCTGACGTCAGGGAGCATGACTGAACAGCTGATGCCGGACCCAGACTTTGGGATTCTGGCCGACCGAGGGCTGCCTGCCAGCAGGAAGAACCCTACAGTGATGACTGCAACAGTGAAGACACTCTAACATCTACATTTATGGTAAGTGTACACAACTGTACTTTTTGGACTCTACCTCCTCTGCTCCACTGTCCTTGCGGCCGCAGGAGGTATCCATGTTAACGGAATCGGCGTCTGCTCCTATTATTCTTGAACACATTCGGAGCTGGTCGCCCAGTGTGAGGCATGGTTCACCTGACAAGAGATCCCAATCTCCATCGCTGTCCTCCATATCCTCCAGGCTTTCTGATTTGGATGTTGATAGGGTGGTGCAGAGGCTCCTGCAGTCGCCGGTGTTGGCCAAATTGTTCTCGGCTCCAGCCCATTTGGATCTGGAGCCAGTTCCTATGACAGTTTCCGATGATTCCTCCTCCGAGCACATCCTTGTCTGAGCCAGTATGCTCTGCCCCGAGTGATGTTCCTGTGCCGGCTCCGATACCCCCTCTGGGTCTATCGGTGCAGACCTCTGCTCCGGCCATGTCTGTTCCATCCACAGGGTTCGAGACTCTGGTCTCTTCGGTTGGGCCCAAGGGGGATACTTTGCGACATTGTCTGTTCAGAGTCTCCCACTTGGTGCATCGGCTCGTGGGACCCCGGTCGTGACCTGGAGGCCAGTTGGTACTCTGACTCGGGGGGGGGGGGGGGGGGCTGCCTTCGAGGCCATGCAGAGCGCGCTGGCCAGATTGTTAGCTACATCACTAGGGTCGGTCGTTCCGTCCTGCCCCACACCGTCAAGATCTTCTGATACTCACCTATCCATGGACAGTAGAGTGCCATGCCTTAAGGATACCCCCACGAGCGGTCCCCAACTTTGAGGGCCTCCCAGAGTCCATGCCTGAGGAACCTCCTAGAAAGAAATTGTGCAAGAGGAAGCACATGGACTCCCAGGATGAGTCTCTCTCCTCCGATACTGACCTCAAGGGAATCGGAAGGGTCCCCCAAGTCTTCCTCTGATGGTGTTTCCTTCTCTGATATCCTGGAGATAACAGAGGAGACTGGCCTTCCAAAATTCCTTCCGAGGAGTCAGTATTCCTTAAGGTTTTTGGCGCTCAACCCTCTGCCTCCTGGGTGTCTCCACCCTTCGACAAACTTCTTGACCTCATTTGTCGAAGAGTGTGGGAAAACCCTGATTCTGTGGAGCCCGTGCCCAGGCGTCCCAACAAATTCCTGTCCGCACCCTAGGGCAAAGAGTTTGTCAGAAGGAGTCCCTGTAGATGCCATGGTGGTGGCGGCAGCCACCCATAAGGTAGTTGCAGAGTCTTCATCGGTCTGTTTTCCTAACAAGGAGTCTAGGACCATGGACCAGTACAGGAAGCGTATCCTATCTTCAGCAACCTTCACCTAACGGTCGCTGAATTATTTGTCTCACTTCACTCTGCTCCAGAGAGATCTCCTGAAAGAGTTGGGAGATACTCTTGCGGTTAACATACCTGAGGCGGTGGCACAGACTGTAAATGCACAGGTTTCTACCCTCAACTCAATCACTAACTCGTCCATGCGGCTCATTTCGTATGCAGCCGAGGGAGCGAGCAGGGCAGCAAGCTCAGGGGTCGCCCTTAGAAGGCAAGCCTGGCTGTGCCTGTCACTTTGCGGAGGCCTTCAAGTCTTCTTCACTGATTCCCCGTTTAAATGTTCCTCCTTGTTTGGGACCAAAGTTAAACACCCTCACCAGATGCGAGCAAGAGGGAAAGACCTTGTCTGCCGTAGGGGTCTATTTTTCCCTTCCTTCTTGTCCTTATTCCAAGGCCCAGTGGGGGGGGGGTGTGGTTCAAGAAATCGGAGGTTTTTTCCTGCCGCACAAGGTAAACCCCCCTCCAGAGGCAGGGGAAGGGGGGGTTACTCAGGGAGATGTCGCTGCAGAGGGGCCCCCTGCAATTCTGGAGACAGCGACTCCTTCCATGGCTCTCCATACTCTCATTCCTGTGGGTGTGCCCAGCTGCGCTTTTCTGGAGCCAGTCGGGGGTCGAATTTACTTATTTATTTATTTTATTTTACATTTGTTAACCGGGAGAGTCTGACTGGATACATGTCCATTTTCAGTGGAGGCCCGGGGAGAAAAGCTCCAGGTACATAACAGACATATGAGCATTGTTAATGCAAAAAAAGGAAGACAGTTGAGTTCTAAATACAATATAAAGATACATCACATCTTGGGAAAAAAAAACAGCAGCAGCATATAAAAAAAAAAAAAAAAAAAACATAGGTCAGTTACAAAGGCGAGGCGCCTTGTTAAAAAGCGGTTAAGGATAGTGAGGTAAGAGAAGGGTAAATGATAGTGGTTAATCAGGTTTGGAACAGGGACATTGCCAGAGAGTATTGAGATGGGGTTTAAGCTTTTTTTGAATTGTAGGAGTGAGGGTTCTGAGGTGAGCATGGTCGGTAGGGAGTTCCACATTTTACCTACAAAGGAGAATCCCCAGCAGAATTATTGGCTTTGGTAGTTTGAGCTAAGATCTTATTGGAGGAGCGTAAAGATTGCAGGTTAATATAGGGGTGAATGATGTTTTTCAGAGCTGGTGTTTTCTCTGGGTGATACAGTATCTGGTGAGCCGTTTTGAGTTGGTTGAAATGGAGTTGGCTGGAAAACTCTAACCACCCTAGTTGCTTCAAATTAGTGCAGTGGTGCGTTCTAAAGGTGGAATTTGTGGCAAATCTAGCTATGTGATTGTAACAAGAAGCAAGTTTAAGGGTTGTCTTGTTTAGGTTTGTAAAGAGGGGGGAGGCATAGAAAAGAGTTGATAGTAGGTGTGTGCTGGCAATTGTAATTTTAGTGTGAGGAGTGAGAAAGTGTTTTACTTTATAGAGAGAGCCAAGCTTTTTATTGACGGTTTTGATGGTAAGATTGAAATGGGTGTCAAATTTAAGGGAGTTATCAATGGTAACACCTAATAGCTTTGTGTGAGCTTCTGGTGATATAGTGATTCCATTGGAGGATGTAATAGAGAAGGTGGGGGGAAGAGTCTTGTTAGTGGGTGAGAAAGTAAGTAGTTTTGTTTTGCTGGGGTTGAGAACTAGTTGTCGACTTGAGAACCATTTTCTATTAGGTTGAAGGTGTCTTGGGTTGAAGCAGTGAGGTCTGCCAGGTTGGAGGCAGTGCTGATGATAGTCGAATCATCTGCATATTGAATGCATGTGGCATGGGGGTGATTGTGGGCAGGTCATTAACAAAGATGGTGAAGAGAAGAGGGCCAAGAATAGATCCTTGGGGAACTCCAAGTGTAACAGGTAGGCATGTAGATAATTTGTCCTGCCATAGAACAGCCTGTTGCCTATTGGACAGGTAGGATTGGAACCATTTCAGCGTGGAATTGCTGAGTGATAGTTTTTAATGTATGGAGGAGTTGAATGTGGTTCACCATATCAAAGGCCTTGGAGAGGTCTAAGAAAAGAGCAGATGATAGTTTATTATTGTTTCTGAAGTTATTGATGGTATTAGAAAAGGATAGTAGGGCTGATGTGGTACTGTGATTTGGCCTGAAGCCATGTTGGGAGTTGGCTAGAATTTTATTTTTGGTGAGGTGTTCCATCAGTTGTTTGTGGACACACTTTTCCATAATTTTGGCCAGGGGTGAGAGTATAGCTATAGGTCTGTAGTTGGTTAGCTCTAGTGAGCTACCACCTTTATGGAGAGGAATAATGTGGGACATTTTCCATATGGAGGGATGAAGGCTTCTGACAAGGTACGGTTTATGATTATGGAGACGGGATAGGAAATGGCCTCAGCTGCTTTTTGCAGAAACTCAGCTGGGAGAAGGTCAGCTGCTAGCTTAGTGGGTTTTAGTTTTTAAGAAGAGATGTTATAAAGGATATGGGTACTGGATCGAAGGTAAATAGATGATCTGATGTAGTTATAGTATTCTGCTGGCATGGGTAGTGGAGTGGGCTGGTTGTTTGAATTGTGTGGCCAGGGATTGTATAGTTTCTGTGAAGAAACTATTGAATGTGTTAGCAATGTTTACAGGGCACTGTTGTTTGCAAGTTGTTGGAGTGGGGGTGGTTGCCTGGCCTGGGTGCAGGAGCTTGTTTAAGCCTGCACAGAATTTTTGTGGATTATTAAGGTGTTTGTGTTGGAGGTGGAGGAAGAAGTTTTAGTTATCATTTAAGATCATTCTTTTAGTTTCACTTCTATGTTGCCGGAAGGTTTGGTGGGAGTGTGGGTCTTTAGAGGTACGCCATGTGACCCACATCTTGTTTCTAGATAGGATTTTGGATTTTGTTTCCTTAGAGAGCCATGGTGCGGTTTTGGTTTTAGTTCTAATGGACCGTATTGGAGCATGGGAATCTAGAATCTTGAGGAAGGTGGTGTTGAAGTAGATAACTGCCTCTTCAAGAGGAAGAGACTTGAGTATTGTCCAGTTGTGGGCTTTAAGTTCAGTTTGAAAAGTGGAGGCGTTGAATTTATTATTGTTCCTGATTTTTTTTATGGTTGTAAGAAGGGGGGTGATTTTCTTGAATTTGATAACATAGGTGAGTAAGTGATCACTCATGTCCTCTGGGTGAGTACCTGCTGAGTACTGGTCACGATCTTTATTAGTAAGGATCCAGTCCAGGATGCTGTCGTTGTTTTGGGGTTTACCTAGTCTGGTAGGAGTGGATATGAGCTGAGAAAAGCCATGTAGATTTATGCTGCTAGATGGGGAGCTAGATGAGAAGGAATTCCAATCGATGTTGAAGTCACCTAACACTATGGATTCCTGGGGGTGAGTTTGAGTTAACCAGTGGAGAAAGTCCTCTAAGGTTTTGTTATTATTGTTGCCTGGGGGGGATGTAAATACATGCTATATTTATGCTTTTATGTTTGTTTGGTTGAAGTTTTACAAGTAGAATTTCAGCATTGTTTGTTAGGAGGGGTTGTGGAGAGGCAAGGGAGATTTGTAATGTATTTTTGTAGAGTATGGCTACACTGCCACCTTTACGAGTTATTCGGTCTGCTCTTAGTATATCATACCCTGGTGGGATTATCTGTGTGTCTTTCGTACTTGGTTTAAGCCAGGTTTCTGTGAGACATAGTAGGTCTGGGGAACAAGTAGCTAAAAGGGCATGTAGGTTGTGAATCTTATTGTTTACACTTCTGATGTTTAGATGACAGGTCAGAAGAGAGTTAAAGGGTCTAGAGTTTAGATTGAGAAGTGGAGGGGAGGTTAGGGTGGAATTACAATTGAGTGGAGGGAAGGGCCAGGGTTGGGGTGGATATCACTATCTCTGGCTAGTCTGTGATTCAGAGTGGTAATGAATTTGAGGGCTTTGAGTAGAAGTTTGTAGTAATGTTTATCATTTGGCCTAATATTGGTAGGTTTGATAATTACATAGCGTTCGAGTTCTAACAAGGTGGGTGAGTAGGGAGTTGAGTCATGGCCTCTGTTGTTAATTATGGGGAGGGTTGGTTTGGTAGCCTGGGTGGTGGAAGCCTAGGTACGAGCAGCTTTCATGTAGGGTAGTTAGGTAAGGGACAAGTAGGAGGAAAAGAGTTAGTATGATAAGCTTCCTAGGTGGTGTCATATTCCGCTTGATCTTAGAGGCGGTAGTGAGGTACAGGAAGTTAGTGGACAGTAGGGGAGTGGTTTGAGGTTATAAAAGTACGAGTACTGGGGCGGGTGGGAATAGGGGCAGGGCGGAGAGCGGAGCGAAAGTGCTCATGAGTGGGTTTACACTAAGCCACTAGAGCCCAGGTTTCAAGATGTAACTCCTGAATAATTAACTTGCTGGTGAATAATCTCATCTAAACAAACACCAGGTTCAATGCCTATGCTTTGGGAGCTTGTTTTTACAATTTTATAGCAGTTTGCCTTAGTTTTAGAGTGTGTTCTGTAGTTTAAGTGGAGTACATGCAAACAAGCTTGGATTTTTTGTTTGGGTAAGCCTAGGGAGATTTGTGCTAGTGCTGAGGACCCTTAAATAATACTTTACTTTAAAGTCTATACTAAAATGACCAGATAATGACCTGTTTTGTTTTACAGGTTGTGGGCAAAAGTAGAGTAGTCGTCAAAAGGCTTAAGTTCTTTTCTGCCTTACGCTGTGCAGGGAAGACCTGTTTTGTTTTTACAGGTTGTGGGCAAAAGTAGAGTAGTCGCTCGAAAAGGGCGAAGTTCTTTTCTGCCTTATGCTGTGCAGGGGAAGACCTGTTTTGTTTTTACAGGTTGTGGGCAAAAGTAGAGTAGTCGCTCGAAAAAGGCTGAGAAGTTCTTTTTTGCCTTACGCTGTGCAGGGGAAGACCTCAGGAGGTAGAGGCCGGTAACAAGGTCCTACAGCACTAGGAATTACTTGTATCCGGAAGCCTGGGAGAGCATTACCCAGGACCGATGGGTACTGAGGATAATTTCCGGAGGTTACCTCATCCCGTTTTCTTCAGTTCCCCCGCCAATAAGAAAAATCCCAGACGTTCCACCCAGTCAAAGGGATCAATGAGCCTCAGAGGTCTCAGCTGCTAGAAAAAGGAGCCATCCAACGAGAGTCCCCTCAGACCAAATCGGATTAGGGACTTACTCAAGATTCTTTTTGGTGCCGAAAAGAACACGGGACCCGAGACCCATACTAGATCTCAGTCAACTCAACAATTACGTACATAAGTCCAAGTTCCGTACCGTCACACTACAATCTATTCTCCCATTGTTGGGAGAGGAGGTGTGGATGTGCTCCATCTATCTCAAGGATGCTTTCTACCATGTCAAAATGGACAGAGCATCCAGGAGTCACCTACCCTTCCGGCTGGGAGCCATTCACTTCCAGTTTCGAGCCCTGCCCTTTGGTCTCACCACAGCCCCCAGGGTGTTCACCAAATGTATGGCAGTGGTCGTCAGGGATTCCATTTGTTTCCGTCCCTGGACGACTGGCTCCTTATCGGCCCCTGCAGGCATCAACTAGTTCAGACCAGGGACACTACCATCAGTCTGTCACCAATTGGGCATAACAATAAACTGGGAAAAATCTGCCTTACTGCCCTCACAGCGTGTCACCTTTATAGGAGCAGAGTTGGACACCATTTGAATGTGAGCATTCTTACCACAAGAAAGGATCACATTATTGCAACAACAAATACACCTGTTGATGCCCCTGAGACAAGTGAAGGCAAGACTGGTTCTACAATTCCTAGGGACCATGGCGGCAACTATCATGTTGGTCCCTATAGCGAGATTACACATGAGACTTCTTCAATGGCTCCTCTTTGTCCAATGGTCTCTCCAAAGCCTCCCACCATCTCATCCCATCTTACTCTGGTGCAAGCAGGACCTCCGTTGGTGGCTGTGCATCAACAATTTGAACGGGGGGAAAGCCCTTCATTCCTCCCGTCCCTGTTGCCACGGTGACCACGGATGCCTCCCAGATGGGGTGGGGGGGCATTATCTTGGCAGGACAGTCCAAGGCACGTGGCAGGAACACGAGATACTTTTGCATATAAACGTCCTGGAGATGCAAGCAGTGCTGCTTGCGTTGCAGGCACTTCAGGAAGTTCTTCCTCTAGGGACTATTGCGATACACTCAGACAACATGTCAGTTGTGTGGTATTTCAAGCAATGGGGGAACGTGGTCTTACCCTCTCTGCAGAGAGGCTATGCAAGTGTGGCATTGGGCAATAGTTTCCCAACTGTTTCTGTTGGCAATGCACAATCCAGGGAAGTCCACCGTAATAGCGGACAGGCTAAGCAGAGCAATACTTATGCCTTACGAGTGGTCCCTGAATCGCCTTGTTGCACAGCGAGTCTTCAGCAGATGGGGTGAGCCTTGCTGCGACTTTTTTTGCCAGCCCTCTCAATGCAAAATGCAGCAACTACTTCACGCTGATCCCCCCACAGGGGGGAATCACCCAGGGATGCCCTGGTTCACGATTGACCCTCTGGGTCTGCTTTATGCTTTCCCTCAGTTTCCCCTCCTCTCAAGGGTTATTCAGAAAGCACAATCCTTCAGAAGCAGAATGATTCTGATTGCCCCACACTGGCTTCGTCAAGTATGGTTCCCCTTTCTTCAACCGTACATTGTGGACACTCCTTGGATTCTGGACCCTCTACCAGATTTACTGACACATGCTGAGACAGTCCCCCCCCTCTCTGAGGACACTCTGGTTGACAGCCTGGCTACTCCACTTCCATCGCTAGTCAGACGTCATAATTTTTCACCAGAAGTGGTCCATATATTATCGTCCTCTCATAAGCCATCCACTAGAAAGATTTACTCTAACAAATGGAAAAGGTTCTCCATCTGGGCTCATACTTGAGGCATTGATCCTTACACAGCTCCAATAGACTCAGTTCTGGAGTTCGTGTAAGCTGTTTTATCAGGGGTCCTCATCAGCCACCATCAAATTGGACGTGGTCTCCAGAGGCAGATCTTCCTTTGGCTCAACAGTTCTTAGGAGTATTTTCCTATGAGCCACCCAGGATGTAGGTGCTAGGGACGCTGTCCCACGGCTAAGAATGTAGGTGAGATAGGACTACATAACATCAAGAAGTTATGTACTCACCATAACATTCGATGTATGTAGTCCATTTCAATTGCTACATTAATTGTTTTTTGGCGCCAAAACTGTTTTAAATATGGTACAATTATTGTGAGCATTGGTTCTGATGAAATCTGGGGTTGACCAGATGAAAGCGCTTAACCATCTGTAACAGAGTCTTGCTTGCTTGTTTTTTATGGTGTATATTCAATAAATTGGATTCATCGTTAACGCTGTGGTATTTTCCTTGTTCGAGTCCTTGGATCTTATAGGTAGTGTTTGGAAGTGTTTTTGCTATTTACTTGGTAAGTTTTGAGAACTTGTTGGCCGTTGGGCCCTTGTTCTCTGTGTGGTATCCTGTGTGCTAGTTTTCTGATATTTACATAGGTCTGCATTCGTGTTAGGACCTTGTTTGTTTGCATTTCATACTTTAATATTTGTGTGCAATGGTCTGTGCTAGTTTTTGTTGCAGTTTATATTCTGTAGTTCCGCGTTTGTATTGGGGCCTTGTTTTCTCCTTTTTATAAATTAGTAATTGTGTGCAGTGTTTGCCTCTCTTTTTTTCACCTGCTGTTTAAGATTCTGGTTTCTCTTTGAATCTTTCTAACAAGGCTAGGCCTGTTTAAGTTAGAGGACCTTGTCTTCCTTAATGTTTTTAGAGCTCTGATAGCCATGTCTAGAGAGTCCAAAGACCACAAATTTTTGCATTTTAAAAAATGCATAAAGAGCTCCCAAAAGATGTCAATTACAGATGGTCACAGTAATTGTGTTTATTGCCTTGTAGCCATTCACTTGCAGGAAACTTGTTCCTTCTGTCACTCGTTTAGCTCCAGAGTTCTCCAGGAGCAGAACAACATGCTAATTCTGAAAGGTCTCATCAAGCCTTCCTTAGAGGATGTTAGCAAGGTCTTCAAAGTTCCATTCTTCTAGAACAGAGAATGTCAAGTTGGCCAAGAGACATTCTCCACAGACTATTTTGTCTGAACCTCCTCTAAAAAGCATTGAAACTAGATAAACTTTCTACCTCCATGGCTCCACTGTTGTCGTAGCCAGTCGAGGTGGTAGATGGTGACCTGCAGTGTTGGTCCTAAGTTTTTCAGGGCAGACTGCTGAAGAATTGCATCAGAGCCGGTCCACAGATCTTTTGCCGGTCTCCCCAACCTTAAGATCTCCCATTTTACAGAGATCCAGATCCTCAAAGAGCATGTCGGAAGATGATGTGGAGAGAGTAGTGCTTAGACTCCTGAAGTAGTCTGCTTTTCCCAAATTGTTGGCTCTGGCCCAATTGCTTCCAGAGCCATCTGAGTCCATTCTCCTTGTTGTGATTCCTCCGAGCAGAGTTGGGCTTTTGGAGCTGGAGATTTCGATGCTGCTTGTGGAACCCATTGTTCCAGCTCCCTTTGTAGCTGTCTCTCAGCATAGTTCCGCTCAGACACCTTCGGTGCTGTCTAGGAGCCAAAGCTCACCGGTCGGCCATGACAGGGACACTTGGAACTGAACCTCTTCGGTGCCGAGTCTCCCTCTCGGTGCGTCAGCTAGGGTGAGCTCAGACCCTGCATCCGTCTCTGAGCTGATAGCTCTGGAGCAGATTACTACCTCCATTTCCTCGGAACCGGGGCTGTGTTTCAGAGTCGGAAAGAAGTGCATTAGAGATGAGCATGCTGTTTGCCTGAGAGATCTGCGTTGGAGATGAGCATGCTGTCTCGGTAATCAGCTTCTCGCAGGGATACCGATACTGTTCCCTCTCAAGCACCGACGTCTGTCTCAGCACCTTTTCTCTCTTGGCAGCATAGACTCGCAGGCTCAGGAGCCCCCATTGTGTTGGCCCCAGTCTTCAGAGACCTTCCCCAAATACCCTTCTGAGGAGCCCCCTCGGAAGAGGACATGCAAGAGGGAAGCATGTAGACTCCCCGGATGAGTCCACCTGAGGCACTGACCTCTAGGAGTCTGAAGGATCCCCCAAGTTGTCCTCTGTCGTCTTTGTAGACATTCTAGAGGTCCTAAAGCAGAGAGGCGGCTGGCCCACTCACCCCTTCCGATGAGTCAGTGTACCTGAAGGCTTTTGTGTTTCAACCTTCAGCCTCTTGGTTGTCTCCACCTTTTGAACTCTTGGACCTGGTTAGTTGAAACGTGTGGGAAACACCTGATGCCGTACAGTCAGTCCCCTGAAGACCCAACAAATTTCTCCCTGCCCCAAAAGTGGTTTTGTCCAAGGACATGCCTGTAGATGCCATGGTGGTGGCAGCGGCCACTAAGAAGGAAGTAGCGGAAACTTCATCTGTCCGTCCGCCAAACAAGGAGTCTTGAACAATGGATAGATATGGGAAGTGTATCTTGTCCAGCTATTTTTACCCTCAGATTGCTGAACTAGCTTACACATTTTACTAGGCTTCAGAGAGATCTCAAAGAGTTAGGAGATGCTCTTCAAGGTACATCTACTGAAGAGTCCCTGAGAAGGTGACTGCTCTTTTGTCAACCATTAAATTCCATCGTGACCTCCATGTGGCTGATCTCCTATGCAGCCAACTGAGCGAGCAGGTCAGTGGGTTTGGGAGTTTCCCTTAGGAGACGCTCCTGGGTGCACTTATGTAATTTTGCAGAGCCTTTCAAGTCTACTTTTAACAACGCCCGCTTTGATGGTTCTCTGTTTGGACCAAAGGTAAAAGATACTCACCAGGTGCGAGCAAGAAGGGAAAAGTTTCTGCCGTGGGAGTACGTTTTACCATCCCTTCTAAACATCCCAAGGGTCAGAGAGGTGGTAATATGTGGATCAAAAAGTCCCAGAGATTTTTCCTGGATGCACAGGGTGATTCCTCCTTCAGAGCCAGAGGAGGAGGAGCTAATGGTAGCCGTCGCCCTATAGGCAGGGGGGGGGGTTCTGCAAAACCAGCGTGGCTGCAATTCCTTTCAAGGCCGTCCTTATTGGCGCTCTTGATGTGGGACCCGGCTGTGCTGCTTGGGAGCCAGTCGGGGGTCACTTGTGATTGTATCCAGAAGCCTGGCTAAACATCACCCAAGACAAATGGGCTCAAAGAATCACCAGAGGATACTCCATACCTTTTTCTCTTCCACCCCTCACTCCCAAGAAGATCCTAGATATTCCACCCAATCACAGGGTTCAGGCAGCAGTAGAAGTGCAAAAGTCGCTTTCAGAGTCTCATCCAAACCGTCCCCGCAGACCAGATGAGATTCGCAACTTACTCCAGATTCTTTAATGCAAAAATGAACAGGGGATTGGAGGCCCATCTTTGACCTCAGCAAATTGAACGAATCTGTAAAGGCCAAGATGTTCTTCGTCTTCCCTTGCTGCAGTCCTGACTATTGTCGCGTCCCGTCAGTCAGTCCGAATACCAGATAGGCTGGCGCCGGGTCATGGCGCCTAGAGACCGACGCCAGCACGCCAGGGTACTAATGCGCATGACCGACGCCATTTCTCAGTCTTTTTTGCCGCATGGTATTTTTGTGGGAAGCAGACGCATATGGATTATCATACATTGTGTATAATACCTGTTTTGGCCTGGCCACGGCACTTGTTGTTGCCGCCGCCTTGGTGCTAGATTTAACGGCGCACTATTAAGAGGAGGCTGTTTAAGGGTCCCAGGCAGACCCAGAAACTCAAGGGGCCTCCAAAGGTGTAAAAGCTTTTGTCTGTTAAAAAATCCCCCTGATGATCTGATAAAGCAAG
This sequence comes from Protopterus annectens, assembly GCF_019279795.1. NCBI lineage: Eukaryota > Metazoa > Chordata > Ceratodontiformes > Protopteridae > Protopterus > Protopterus annectens. The sequence goes on along the minus strand of NC_056745.1, from coordinate 766,931,939 downwards.
GGCTTTGGCAGGTGGGTAAGAAAAAGTATATACTTTCCACTCTCAGCTATGAGAGGGGTTGAATTGTCAGTTTCATATGTTGAAATATCAGAATTATCTCCTCACAACAATTGAAATCAGGATGCTTTTGGTTGGAAGGTATTGAGTGTAAGATTTTTGGTGCAGTGCAATAGGTTTAGTAGTAGAAATTGGCCTTGCTAAGGTGTGACATATCCTGCTTCAGTAGGTCTAGGTAGGGTAGGGGTGGTCTAGCAGGCAGGCTCAAGGTTCATCTAGGCCTAGATCAGACAGTTCACCTGCTCAGACTTCTGGTGAGGGGGAGGGCAGGTCTTTCGTAAAAGAACCAAATGACTGCCTTTTCAGCTGCTGATGGGTGCTGGATATCATTCATCACGGTTACAGATTTTATTATTTCCACATGCCCCTTTCAAAGGCATGCCAGATGTCCCCCTGTATCAGAAAGGGGATTTTATTCCCTTCCTTCCTAGTACCAAAGAAGGGGAACACGTGGGAGACCAATTTTGGATTTATCTATCCTCAACACTTATCTGTTTACACTGTGCAAACTCTGCCTCTGCTGGGCTGGGATCAGGACTTGATGGCTTGGAAGATCTCCTACCTTCATGTGCCTATAAGCTAAGTTGCAGAAAGTATCTGCGATTTCGAACTGTTCTCTGCATTGCCTTTTTACTTATCTACGCGCCCAGAGTATCACAAAGGTCTGGCTCCAGTGATAGCTTACTTCCAGGCTTCAAGCAAGTCAATATCCTATCTTACCTTGGACGACCGCCTGATCTGGCTCAAAAAAAAAGAGACCTTCTACAGCATCTGAGATGCCTAGGTAGATTCTAGAACGAAATAAAAGTCCAGTCTAGTACCTCTCAAGACATGTGTTCTGGTGTGAGACTGAATACAGCAGCCCAGATGGCTTTTTTTAACCCCGGACAAACAAAAGAGTCTGTCACTTCTATCTCATCAGTCCGTGTGCTGAGCAAAAGGACAGTCCTTCAAGCATTAGGTCATGGCATTGTATTCTGGTGCTTCCCCAATGCCAAACTGCATATGAGGAAGCTGCAATGGTGTCATTGCCTTCAAACCTTCAATCAAAATGGTGGGCTCATGTGGTGGGCTCAGGAAAACAAGGGACTCTTCGTGACCCGCCAGAGGCGAGTCAGATTTTGACTCCACAGATGCCTCGGACACTGCTTGGGGAGCTCATCTAAATGGAAAGTGGAATACAAGACAGTGGGCCTGCCAGACTACAGCATCTACATATCAACAGTACATCAACAAAGGGGGGGACATTCTTTATCCTCTATGCATGGGAGCGTTTTTAAGCCAACTCAACTGACTTTCTGCTCAAGGTTTTCTGCAGACAGGAAGAACTAGCCCTTAGCATGTATTTACAGACAAAAATCATGATCCCCACGAGTGGAAACTGGATCTTCATGTATTTCAGAAAAATTGTGTGTCATGGGGGAACAGAGATAGATCTGTAAACTTCTCCACTAAACCACCAGACCTCTGCCTCTTCTTCAAAAAGTATAAAGGTGTCAGACAAGACAGAAAGGGATGATTTGATAGCAGATTGATTGGGCAACAACACTGGGGTACCCACTTAATGAGTCTTGTAAATCTGTTATCTCAGAAGGAGAGGCTTTGCAAAGAATAAGACCCCACCCCCAGCTCCCTCCTCCCTGCTTGGGATCTCAATTTTGTGTTGGAAAAACTGCTGAATTGAAATATTTGTCATGGAAGACTGCTTTTCTGTTGGCTATTACTTCTGCAAGAAGGGTGTCTGAGTTGCAGGCCTATGGCAGTAGTAGCCCTTTTTTTTTTTTCCAAGGACAGGGTTTCATTATACGTACTAATCCTTCCTTTATGCTACGTTTTGCAGATCCTCAAAGATTTTGCACACTTTATGTGTACACAGGCAATTGCGTTATTATTTGAGCAGGACTAAAGATTTTAGGCAGTCTCAGCAGTTACTTGTTTCTTTTTTTGAGTTCACAGGGCAAGCCTGTGTCAAAACAAACTATTTCTAGGTGGATTGGCTTTTTGCATGCATTTTGTTATTCCCATCATGGCAAAGAGGTTCCATGATTAGGATTAGGCCCTCCTCCACTAGCTGCCACTTCAACAGCATTTCTAAGGGGTGGCAACAAAGGATATATTCTGAGCAGCTACAGCTGGAGTTCAGTGCATACTTTCTCTAGGCATTCACCACGCCCTATATACTCTAAGACTACCTGCTACTTTATAATTTGCCAGCCTCCTTACCTCTGCTTTTGATTTCTAATTATAGATCAGACTGCAGCAGAAAAGGAAAGAACATAGTACAGTTTTGTACCTACCATAAATGTAGATGTCTCGAGGATTCCTTGCCTTCTTCCAATCCCCCTCCCCCCTCCTCTGTGTTTTCAGGGGGTTGTGTAGGTGAGTTTACATGCTTATATTTTGACATCTGGGGCAAGAAAAGATTATGGAGGCGGTCATGCGCGGTCGCGCCCTGTATTCCCTGACGCGACGCAGTAGTCGCAATGACCGGGACGCCAGCCAGTATACTCTGTATTCGGGGCCGACTGGGGACGCCGGACTATACCCAATAGTCAGGACTGCAGCAAGGGAATCCTCGAACATCTACATTTATGGTAGGTACAAAACTGTACTTTCCGGATGGTGACACTGCAGTCTATACTCCCTCTGTTAGGGAAAGACAACTGGATGTGCTCCATAGACCTTCAAGATGCGTCATACCATATAAAAATGGACAGAGCATTGAGGAGTCATTTACGCTTCCGTCTAGGAGCCAGTCATTACCGATTTCATGCTCTGCCCTTTGGTCTCACCACAGCCCCCAATGTGTTCACCAAATGTATGGTTAGTCGCAGCTTATCTGAGATGTGGATTCAGTGTTTCCGTACCTGGACTAGCTCCAGACCGCCACCACCAGGCATCTACTCCTACAAGCCAGAGACTTGACCATCCAGCTCTGTTCCCAGCTGGGGATTTCAATAAATTGGGAAAAGTCTGCCTTATCACCCTCTAAATTTGTGACTTTTATGGGCGCAGAAATGTCGCCATGCTAGCTTGACTACCTGCAGACAGAATTCAAAACCTCAGGCAACAAATTGTTTGCCTCCTCTTCAGAAAGTCAAGGTAAAGACTGCAGAGACTCTCTTGGACCATGGCCTCTACCATAACTCTAGTCCCACCACTCAGATTGCATGTACGAATTCTCCAGTGGCTTATATTTTCCCAGTGGTCCTTTCAACAGCCTGTATCTCACTATGTCCTCATAAGAGCCGTGCAAAAAGGACCTTTGTTGGTGGATTCAGCGCAGTCAGCTGGCAACAGGCACTTCATCCATCCCTGGCCACCCTGTTGCTACTGTGACCGCAGATGCCTCACAGGTTGGGGGGCATTATCTAGGCAGGACTGTCCAAGGCACATGGCAAGATCACGAGGCTCACCTGCCAGTCAGTGTCATAGAGATGAGAGCAGTGCTTTTAGCGTTGCAAGCACTTCACAACTTCCTCTAGGGACGATCGCAATCCATTTGGACTATGTCACTGGTATGGTATCTAAACAAACAAGGAGGAACCAGATCTTGCCCCTTTTGTCGAGAGGCTCTTCGTATTTGGAAGTGGGCAGCATCTTCCCAACGCTTTCTAGTAGCAACGCATATCCCGGGGAAAACCAATGTGATAGCCGACAAGCTCAGCAGGGCAGTCTTGATGCCTCACGAGTGGTCTATGAATCAGTAGTGGAACATCTGCAAATGGGGACAGCCTTGCGATCTTTGCCAGCCCGGTCAACGCCAAATGCAGCAGCTATTTCTCCTTTATCCCCCTCAGGGGGAGTCACCGAGAGACTTGTACGCGATTGGCTTCCGGGATGTGTCTATGCATTCCACCCTTTTCCGCTCATATCGAAAGTGATCCAAAAAGCAAAGTTCTTAGGAAGCAAAATAATACTGATCACTCCTTACTGGCCTCATCAGATTTGGTTTCCCTTTCTCGGGCCTCATCTCCTAGACGATCCATGGACTCTGGACTCGTTTCTTGACCTCTCGACACGTCAGGCTCCCTTCACCCCTGCCTCTACACCCTCAACTTGACAGCGTGGCTGCTCCACTTCCATCCCTAGTCAGGCTTCATGATCTTTCACCTGCTGTGACCCACATCCTTGCGTCTTCGCATAAACCTTCCGCTAGGAAGTTATACACTAGAAAATGGTGAAGGTTTTCTATCTGGGCGACAAAGAAATGTAGATCCTTACATAGCATCCATCCCTGTGTTAGAATTTTTGTCTGAACTTTTCCATCCGGGATCAGCTGCTGCCACAATTGAGATCCAATTGGCAGCAATATCTAACTTTCGTTTGGGGCAACATGAATGTAATCTGATGTCTCACAAATTATGTAAAACCTTCCTTAAAGGCGATACTTTGCTAAGACCTCCTTTTCAGGAACCTGTTCCTCCTTGGGATCTGAATTCTGTTCTGTCCAAACTAACCACCGCCTTTTGAGCTCGCACATTCGTGTCAATTTGTCTTTGAAGACTTTTTCTAGTAGCTTTCACATCAGTTAAACTGGTTTCAGAGTTGCAAGCACTCAGTCAAGCCTCCTTATTTGATTTTCCATAAAGTGTCCCTTCGTATAAATCTTTCCTGTATCTCTAAAGTTTGCTCCCAGACTAATTTGAACCAAACTATCAAACTGCCTGTATTTTCCCTAATCATTCCAACACTGCAGAATACAAATTTCATCAACTTGATGTTCACAGGCAGTTACGGTTTTACCTTCACAAGACTAAACAACTTAGAAAGTCAGATCAATTGTTCCTGTCCTTTTGAGACTAGAATAGAGGTCTACCAGTCTCTAAAGTGACCTTATCTAATTGGATTTCGAACTGTATTTCCTTCATTTACTCTAATGCAAAGACAGTACCGTTCAAGATTAAGGCTCATTCCGCAAGATCTCTGCCCACATCTGCTGCCTTTCAAGCCAGGTTTCCAGTTGACAGTATTTTTGCAGCAGCAACTTGGGCCACCCCCTCATACCTTTGTTACTCATTACAAACTGGATTTGACCTCCAGGGGTAGAGCCTCCTTTGGTTCCACTACTCTGAGTATATTCCTATGAGCCACCCGAGAAAAAGGTGCTAGGGACGCTGTCCCATATGTCAGAATGAAGGCGAGATAGGACTACAGAACAATCACCATAACATTCCATGTTTGTAGTCCATCTCGCCCTTCATTCTTACGAACCCACCCACCTACCTCCATCCTGGAAGGATCTGGTGATAGGATAGTGTTGCCCTTGGTAGGGTGGAGACCTTTCATTATTCTTTAAGGATAACCTTTTCTATTTCTCTCTAATTTAGCAGCAAACAAGATTCAGGGATTGTACTCTGGCTCCGAACCCATCTGTAAGAATGAAGGGCGAGATGAACTACACACATGGAACGTTATGGTGCGTGCATAACTTTTTTTCTCCAGATGCTTAATGTCCAGGCTGTAAATGTTAGATTGGGAGAGACCATGTTAAAATAGAACTGACAGCATTGAGCTACACTGTATCTTAAGGTTAGGGGCCCATAGGGGGTTCTGGTTAAATGATTCCATTCCCCTTAAGACAATATTGAAGTCTAGGAAACAGAAGATGTGAAGCTGTTCATTCTCTGTTCATTCTTCTCTGATGGGTTCGGAGCCGATCCTCAGCTCAGACATGACCGTTTAGCAAAGCTCAAAGATTACCAGTAGCTTGAGACCAAGCCGCTTATCCCATGATGCATTGTTGGAATTACCCCAGATCTAGTTTGCTGCAGCACTGATCTCTTGGTTTCCAGTGTTTCTCGAGACTTTTTGTGGGATTATAATTTGTTGATAGTTCTTGGTTATTTTTCTAATTTAAGATATGTCTGAAGGCAAGGAGAAACATCCGAAGTCTGGCTTTAAAAAATGTCCAGACTGCGGACAAAAAATGTCTGACAGATGCATATGTTCAGTGCTTTTATTGCTTGCGTGAGATGCACCTTCAGGAATCCTGCAGTATCTGCCACTCCTTTTCTACTAGTGTGCTGGCTGAGAGGAAGAGGAAACTCCTATATCGAGGTATCCTTAGAAGCTTTGTCTGACCAAGATGGGGCCAGCAAATCATCAAATTCTTCAAAATCTTCCTCTTGAGTCTAAATCAAAAAAGTGGAATATACTGTGACTTTGGCTCCACAGCCTTCAGAGCAGACTGTCTGTTCTTTTCAGAGCCGGGACTCTGGCTTGGAGCTGGTCTCCGAGACTCCCTCTTCTCTACTTCTCCAGTCGGCACAATCGGTGCTTTCTTCCAGGTCATCTGTTAACCTTTCCGATTCGGACATGGATCGACTGGTACAGAAGCTATAGACTGCACCAGGCCTAGCTAAATTGTCTGCTCCGACCCAGGTGTCTGAACCGAAGAGCACTCTTCCTGAATTGACTACTCCTCCAAGCCGTGCGGTCCTTCAGAGCCAGAGGAGGCAGACTTGATGATTGTATTACCCTTGGAGCCGACGGCTGTTCCAGTATTGTCTATTCCATCTGCTAGGACATCCTTTGTGCCGACTGGGGACTATAGGAGCCAGTGCTCCCCTGTGTCATCCGGGGAGGGTAGTCGCACTGACTTGGTGCAGATACTTCCTCTCGGGGCTTTGGCTCAGGTGAGCTCAGTTCCTACCTCGGGCTCGGAGCCCACTGCATCAGTGCGGGAGGGGATCGCGGTCCCTTCGGGTCTGTCGACTCCTCATCGGAGCTGTGATGCTTTTGAAGTGTCTACAAAGACTTCCTCAACACCAGGTTTGGCCTCTTCTTCCCTTAGTGCTTGTCTGCTTCTGCTACCATCGGTCATCCCAAGGGTAGAGACCCAGAGCCTCCTGTCCAAAGGAGTTCCTGTTGATGCCATGGTGGTGACGGAGGCCACAAAGTAGGAATTGTTGGAAGCTTCTGCCATCCTCCTAACAGAGTCCAGGATCATGGATAGATATGGGAAAAGCATGTTAAGTTCAGAGACTTTCGCTATGCGATCACTGAGCTGTCTGACCCATTTTACCAGACTGCAGAGAGTTAAGGAGCTGGGAGATTATTTTCAGGGTACTGTAGCTGCAGGCGTTTCTGACCGTTTCGGCCCAGCTTGCTACCCTTAATTCAGTTGTGAACTTTTCCATGCTCCTCATATGCGGCTGATGGTTCGAGTAGGGCTGCAGGTACAGGGATTGCTCTTCGCAGGCATACTTGGATGCACCTCTGTTCCTTTGTGGAGCCTTTCAAGTCTTCATTTGTAAATACCCCATTTGACAGCTCATCCTTGCTTGGGCCAAAGATAAAGGAAACATTGACCAGGTGTGAACAGGAGGGAAAAACGGTCTACCATCTGAGTCTGTTTTTCCACCTCTACTCTGCCTTTTCCCAAAGGCCAAAGGGGAGCGAAGATGTGGTTCCGGAAAGCCCAAGAGCCTTTCAGGACACAAGTGGAGAAGCCCCTCCAGGGGCAGAAGGGGTAATAATGGAAGACGCTGCTCTCGCGGCAGGGGAGGTCTGCAACACCAGGGTGACAGAATTTCTATGACCAACCCTATCAGCGCTCCTGAGGAGGCCTGACTGTCCTGCTCTGGAGGCAGTCAGGTGTTTCTCATCTTTGTACCCATCTGTCGTTTTAGATATCTAACCAGGCTTCTGGGTACAAAGCATCATTTCCAGAGGTTAATTCATACCATTCTCCTCTCCATCCATTCCTGTCAAGAGAATCCCGGATGTTCCACCCAGTTACAGGGAACAAGCAACCATAGAGGTCTGCAAGTTGCTAGAAAAGTCATCCAACCAGTCCCAGTATATGAAACAGGATTCGGAACTTACTCGAGATTCTTTTTGGTTCCAAAGAAAACGGGGAACTGGAGACCTATTTTGGACCTCAGCAGACTGAACCAATTTGTAAAATGAGAAGATGTTAAGTTGTCAATCTCGCCTTCATTCTTGCTGGATGGGTACGGAGCCGATCCTCTGCTCTGACTCGGCACTTGCTAAGCTCGAGAGCTAATTTTACCAGCTCGAGGCAACCTTAAATCCCATGATGCAAGGCAGAGATTACTCAGATCTCATTTTGCCGCTTCGCTAACGAGGTGCCTTCTTTTACCAGCTCTTGGTAAGTGAACTTTTCAGAGACTTTAGTCTACCCCCCTTTAATTTTTTATATATATATATATATATATATATATATATATATATATATATATATATATATATATATATATTATATTTTAGTTAGTAATCGACTCACCTTAGCCCTATTCCCGTCAGTGTTCCCTTTTTGACTAAATATTCCCTTGTCCCCTAGTCAGGCCTTAGGCCTTCCCCTCCCTAAATTTTTCCCGTCCGGGATTGTTTGTGTGCGACTGTTTTTTCCCTGGTTAATGTAATTTAATTTAAATTATTTTGTTGGACTGAGTGTTTTTTGTGTGTGATTGTGTTGCTGTTGCTCATCGACACAGTTATGTCGAAGGACACTAGGGTCTCAAGCTTCAAGAAGTGTGACTCGTGCTGTCAGAAGATGTCTGACAGACAGTCACACTTGTGTTTATTGCCGGGGACCTTCGCACCTGCAGGACTCTTGTGCTATCAGTCATGCTTTCAGCCCAAGAGTCCTGCAGAAACGAAAAAATAAACTTATATTAAGGGGCTTATTAAAGCCCGAGAGCTCCCCGACTAAGTCGGTGCCGGGGAAGCCCTCGAAGTCTGTTAAGCCTTCGGCTCAAGCTTCCAAGCTGTCAGCTTCAGGTCCTTCATCACCAGGCTCCAGATCGGCTCCGGCCGGAGCCGATCTTTCCATGTCAGTCTCAGTATCTGCTCCATCCGGCGCCGATGCTACTAGATCCAGACACTCAGTGTCAGCTCCGCCTGGAGCCGACGTAACTTCGGCTCCGATGGCTCCATTGATCTCAAGAAAGAGATCTCGATCCCCTTCAGTGGAATCCATACATTCGGCCCAGAGATCACCTTTGCTCTCGGAGCGGAGCCAACGGAGCCGATCTTCTCTGTCATCCAGGCTATCTGATCACGACCTTGAGAGAGTGGTGAGTAGACTATTAAAGTCTCAGGCATTAGCCCAAATACTCCATAGCCCATCTCAACAGACGGTAGCTATATCACATCCACCGAGCATTCCTCCTCCGACTCTTACAGAGTTCGGAGCCGGAGCTCCTTGGAACCGGTACCGTTGTGACTTCGGAGCCGATACCACCCCTTTCGGCTCAGTCGTCCTCGGCTCCGATTTCCTCCTTGAGACCTTCATTGGAGGGATCCGGGCGTCTAGTCTCTCTCGTCTGCTCCAAGGGGGAGAGTGGCATCAGACCCTTGTCAGACCCCGTTCTCCCTCTCGGAGCTTCGGCGTTGGTGAGCTCGGCCCCGACATCTGCCTCTGAGCCTTCCCTCTCAGAGAGGCCTGGGGTTCCTATCTCATCGGAGAGGGAGCTTTCTGGTCTCTGACGGGGGAGCCTTCGAGGTGATGAGGAGTGTACTAGTCCCTGGGCTTAGTCAACGGACAGTTCCATCAGCTGCTCCCACTACAGTGCCTGCTGATGTCTCCGTCTCCTCCCACTCTCTTGCTCCCGGACTCAGAGATCCAACGCCTCAGGTTTCCCCATTGGGAATATCTTCCAGTTCTGAGGCTTCTCCTGATCCATCAGGAGAACCCCCGCGTAAGAGGACATGTAAGAGGAAACACTCCCCTGAGTCTACTACATCAGATACTGACTTGGATGAGTCGGAGGGATCCCCAAGGTCCTCCTCTGAGGATGTCTCATTTTCAGACATCCTTGAAATCCTGAAACAGAGGGGGAACTGGCCTTCCCTTAATCCCTCCGAGGACGAGTCAGTATACCTGGAGGCGTTTGGATCTCGACCCTCCACCTCCTGGGTGTCTCCGCCTTTCGACCCTCTCATGGAGGTAGTGGCTCGGAAGGCGTGGATGGCTCCAGTTTCGATGGAACCTATCCCTAGGAGACCTTCAAAATTTATCACTGCCCCACAAGATCGACAATATTTGACGAAGGGTGTCCCAGTTGATGCCATGGTGGTGGCTGCTGCCACCAAGAAGGAATTAGCTGATCCTTCAGTACCTGTCCATCCTCCTAATAAAGATTCTAGGACTGTGGACAGGTACGGTAAGCGGATTTTTTCTTCAACGACTTTTGCTATGAGATCGCTGAACTACTTATGCCACTTCACCCGACTTCAAAGAGACGTTCTTAAAGAATTGGGAGAAGTTTTACAGGATCAGTCAGCTGCTGGGTCTCAGGATAAGATTAGCTCACAGCTAAGAATCCTTAACTCCATTGCTAACTCCTCCATGCGGCTCATTTCTTATGCAGCCGATGGAGCGAGTAGGGCCGCAGGCACAGGAGTGGCTTTAAGGCGTCAGTCCTGGATGTGGCTTTGTAATTTTGCAGACTCCTTCAAAGCATCTTTCACAAACTCTCCCTTTGATGGCTCGACCTTGTTCGGTCCTCAAGTGAAAGATACTTTGACTAGATGCGAACAAGATGGCAAGACTCTTTCTGCCGTAGGAGTCTGTTTCTCCACCCCTTCTAGACCTTACCCCAAAGGACAGAAGGGAGAGAAAATGTGGTTCCGCAAATCTCAAGGAGTCATGCCTGATGCACGAAGTCAGTTTGCCCCCAGAGGCAGAGGGGGTAACAATAATAGACGCTGCCCTAGGGGCAGAGGTGGTTCGCAGAGTCAGGGTAGCAGAGAGCCTCTTTCTGACAAACCCTTCCAGCATCCCTGAGATGTTGCCCGATTGTCTGCCTTCGGAGGCAGTCGGGGGGGGGGGGGACTATCGCTGTACCCAATAGCCTGGCTTTCCCTTTCTCAAGACAAATGGGTACAGTCAATTATATCCGAGGGTTACAAAATTCCCTTTATTCAAACCCCAATTCAACAAAAGGGAACCCTTCCAGACGTTCCACCCGGTCTAAGGGAATTAGCAGTACTAGAAATATCAAAACTGCTAGTAAAAAGAGCCATCCAGCCAGTCCTAGCGGACCAAATAGGATCCAGAATCTACTCAAGGTTCTTTTTAGTTCCAAAAAAGACAGGAGACTGGAGACCAATATTGGATCTCAGCAAACTCAACAAGTTTGTAAAGAAATGAAGATTCCGGATGGTCACGCTTCAGTCTATTCTGCCCTTTCTGGGCAAGGACAATTGGATGTGCTCTATAGATCTTCAGGATGCGTACTACCACATAAAAATTCACAGACGCTCCAGAAGATTTCTCCGCTTCCGGCTGGGGACCAGTCACTTCCAATTCAGAGCCCTGCCCTTTGGACTCACTACAGCCCCCAGTGTGTTCAAATGCATGGCAGTGGTTACAGCTCACCTGAGACGTCAAGGATTCCAGGTGTTTCCATATCTAGACGACTGGCTCCTCACTGCCACCACCAGGCATCAGCTTCTCCAAGCCAGAAATTACACCACTCTTACTCGCAGAGTGCTAGGAATTTCTATAAATTTAGAAAAATCTGCCTTGTCGCCTTGTCAATATATTACTTTTATAGGCGCAAAATTGGACACCATACAACTTTCTGCAAGGTTGACAGACCAAAGGATCTTGGACATTCAAAGACACGTCCAAGTGATTCTATTCAACAAAATTCAGGCCGGATTTGCTCTGAAAGTACTGGGTCTTATGGCGGCCGCCATAACACTTCTTCCCCTCGCCTGCTTTTACATGTGGCTTCTACAATGGATGCTATTCACCCAATGGTCCTTTCAACAACTTCCCATGCGTCACCAGATCATAGTAACTCCAACTTGCAAAAGGCATCTGACTTGGTGGATCTAGTCTCCTTAAATCCATCAAGGCAGACCATTTGTTCCTCTTGCCCCGGTTGCCACGGTTACATCGGACACCTCCCTGATCGGGTGGGGGGGGGGCATTATCAGGGCAGAATGGTCCATGGCACTTAGCAACCTTTCGAGTACCATCTGCACATAAATGTTCTGGAGATGAGAGCAGTGCTTTTAACGTTGCAAGCCCTCAACGACTCTCTTCCCCTGGGAACTATTGCAGTCCAAACGGACAATATGTCCGTAGTGTGGTATATAAACAAACAGGGCGGAACCAAGTCCTATCCACTGTGTCGAGAGGCTCTCAGACTTTGGCAATGGGCAATCTCCTCTCACCGGTTTCTGATAGCAACGCACATCCCCGGGAAATCCAACATCATAGCGGACAGATTGAGCAGAGCTATTCTCATGCTTCACGAGTGGTCTCTCAAACAGTCAGTGACGGAAGAGATTTTTCAGAAGTGGGGTCTTCCTTGCTGCGACCTTTTCGCTACACCTCAAAACAGCAAATGCCCAGACTTCTTCTCTCTCTCCCCTTCCAGGCCATCCCCCCAGAGACACTTTAACCCAAGATTGGCCCCGGGGACTTCTTTATGCCTTTCCACCTTTTCCGCTGATACTTCAGCTAATTTAGAAAGCAACCGCTTTGAGAGCCAAGTTGATTCTCATTGCCCCTTATTGACCTCGACAGATATGGTTTCCGTTCCTACATCATTACCTCTTGGTACAGCCATGGCATCTGGACCCGGTTCCAGATCTTCTGACCCACCAGTCGGGTCAACTGCACCAATCCATACCTTCTCTCAACCTCACTGCTTGGTTGCTCCACTTCCCAGGCTTCCTATGATTTCTAATCCTGTACGGGATATCTTAGTAGCTTCCCTAAAATCTTCTACCAGAAAGATTTACACTAGTAAATGGCGACGTTTCTCTTTCTGGGCAAAAGCTAGGAACATAGACCCCTATACTGCTCCAATTCATTCGGTATTGGATTTCCTAGCTGACATTTTTCATTCAGGATCCTCTTCTTCCACAGTGAAAGTTCAACTGGCAGCCATTTCAAATTTTCATATAGGCTTTTTGGACCACAACATTGTCACATAAACTTTGCAAGGCATTCCTTCGAGGAATCTTTTTATTGAAACCTCCGATTAGAGACCCCCCACCACAGTGGGATTTAAATTTAATTTTAACATCCTTGATTCTTCCCCCGTTCGAACCTGCAGCTGCCTGTTCTTTGAAATTGCTTTCTTGGAAAACACTTTTTCTAGTTGCCATTATATCTGCCAGAAGAGTATCTGAGCTTCATGCTCTCTGTGTTCGCCCTCTCTATCTAATATTTCACAAAGACAGGGTGTCCCTAAGAACTAATCCGTCTTTCTTACCAAAGGTGGCATCACAAACTAACCTAAATCAATCCATTGATCTTCCAGTATTTTTTCCGAACTATTCTGATAGAGCTGAACAAAAGTTACATTATCTCTGTTCACCGTCAGCTCAGATATTATCTGGATAAGACAAAAATTTTTAGGAAATCTGATCAACTATTTCTATCCTATGTAGAGAACAGGAAAGGCCTTCCAGTTTCTAAGGTAACTTTATCTAGATGGCTGTCTTCTGTGATCACTTACATTTATCAGCTCAGAGGCAAAGAGTTGGTTTCTAACCCAAAAGCCCATTCTACCAGAGCTCTGGCTACATCTACAGCTTTTCAAGCTAGACTTCCTATAGACACTATGTGCAGCAGCCACATGGGCCTCTCCTCATACCTTTGTTTCACATTACAAATTAGATTTGGTGTCCAGAGACGGAGCAAATTTTGGTTCCACCGTTCTCAAGAGTCTGTTCCATTGAGCCACCCAGGATAGAGGTGCTAGGGACGCGGTCCCATCCAGCAAGAATGAAGGCGAGATTGACAACTTAACATTTAGAAGTTATGTACCTACCATAACGTTCCATGTTAGTTGTCTTCTCTCGCTTCTTTCTTGGCCCCTCCATCCCCCTAGCCTGGTCAGACCGGGAAGATTGTACATCTTCTATTAAGACGTTATTACCTTTTTCTAGCTGTTCAACTCCTAGTGTCACTAGATTATGTTGATCCTTTCTAGAAGGTTTATGATGTTATTTAGTATCCTTATTTTCTTCCTCCTCTTAAGTTGGAAGAAAATACTGCTATTTCTTTAGCTACCAAACGAGATCTGAGTAATCTCCGCCTTGCATCATGGGATATAGGGTTGCCTCGAGCTGGTAAAATTAGCTCTCGAGCTTAGCAAGTGCCGAGTTGCTCCGAACCCATCCAGCAAGAAAGAAGGCGAGAGAAGACAACTAACATGGAACGTTATGGTAGGTACATAACTTCTAATTTTGGATGATCACCCTTCAGTCCATACTCCCCTTTTTAGGGAAGGACAATTGGATGTGCTCGATAGATCTCAAGGACGCGTACTACCACATAAAAATGGCCAGACCATCCAGAGATATTCTGCGTTTCCAGCTGGGAGCCAGTCACTACCAGTTTCAAGCCCTGCCCTTTGGTCTCATTACAGCCCCCAGAGTGTTTACCAAATGTATGGCAGATTTTTACAGAAAGCAAAGTCACTGGGAAGGACTGTCATTCTTGTAGCCCCTCACTGGCTTACCTGAGGCGTTTAGGATTTCAGGTGTTGCCATACCTAGACGATTGGCTCCTTACCTCCACCACCAGGCATCAACTGATTCAGGCAACAGAATCTACTCTGACACTGTGCAACCTCTTAGGCATACGGTCAACTTCGAAAAGTCTGCCTAGTCATCGCAGCACATAGTCTTTATAGGGGCAGAGTTATACTTCAACCACCACTCTAAGTCTTCCAATCAAAATGGTATCCATTCTTCGCCATCACATCACTGATTTCAAAGAACAGAGCTCCAGCCACAGAGGTCTTGTAAGTACTAGGTTTGATGGCAGCAATTTTAGCCATTCCATTGGCGAGGATGCATATGCAGTTTCTTCAATGGCTCTTGTTCACTCAACGGTCTTAAAAGGAGTTGCCAATGAACTATATGATTCTGATTACAAACTCTTGCAAGCGGGATCTTCAGTGGTGGTTTAAGTCTCTACATGTCACAATAGGATGCCCCTTTGTACTTCCCCATCCAGTAGCCACTGACCACGGATGCTTCCTTGATAGGGGGGGGGCATTTTCAGGGAAAGACTGCCCAAGGCACATGAATGGATCAAGAGTCATATTTGCATATCAATGTCTAGAGATGAGAGTGGTACTTCTGGTGTTGCAGTACTTTCTGGGCTCTCAACCGCTAGGGACATTTGCCATACAGACAAACATGTCTGTGATCTGGTATTTGAACAAACATGACAGGACCAAGTCTTACCCCCCTTTGCTGAGGAGCCCTCAGTTTGGCAGTGGGCTGTCATCCCACCGCTTTCTGTTGGCAACGCACATCCCTGGGAGATCCAACGTGATAGCGGACAAGCTGAGCAGGGCAATACTGTTGCCACAGGTCCCTCAAACAGGAATTTGTGGACAGGATTATCCACAAATGGGGCCAGCCTTGCTGCAATCTTTTTGTCTTTTTGCTAGCCACATCAATACCAAATGCAGAAGCT
Organism: Protopterus annectens; assembly: GCF_019279795.1. Taxonomy (NCBI): domain Eukaryota; kingdom Metazoa; phylum Chordata; order Ceratodontiformes; family Protopteridae; genus Protopterus; species Protopterus annectens. The sequence continues at coordinate 766,916,455 of NC_056745.1, read as the reverse complement.
ACTTTGCCCGGATTCCTCCTCCTAGGAGAACCCCCCCCCCCCCAGAGGGGTGCACTCGTACACAATTGACCCCCGGGTCTCCTCTATGCATTTCCCCCAATTCTGCTGATACCCAGTTTTTTACAGAAAGCGAAGTCACTGGGAAGGACAGTCATTCTTTAAGCCCCTCATTGGCCTCTGCAGATTTGGTATTGATGGACTGAATATTATGAAACACCAGTTATCCAAGGCATTCCTCAGTTACTTTTCCCGAGACCTCCAGTGAAGACTCCTTATTCTCTCTGGAGCTTGAATTTCATGCTTTCCCATATTCTTTCAAACCAGCATAATCTTGTGAGCTCAAGTTTCTGTCATGGAAAGCTATTTTTCTAATGGCCATTACTTCTGCCTGCAGTGTGTTAGAGCTTCAGGCATTATCAAGCCTCCCTATATTATTTTTCATCCTGACAGAGTATCCCTTAGGGCTAACCCTTCTTTTTTGCTTAAAAAGCATGACGTTATGTGATCCTATCTCGCCTACATTCAGTACTGATGGGCTCTGAGCTGATCCCTCTGCTCCGACTCGGCACACTATGCTATAGAGCGAAGCCTCTTATTGGCTGAGCTATTTCTTATCCCAGGATGCACCACCACTAATCCTTTGCCGCTTACAAGCTAGGACGTGGTCTCAAACTTGGTTGGGCTAAGTACTGTTTTATTCAGTTTCCTGTCAGGAATTTTGCTATATTTACCCCAAAAGCTGTTTTAACAGTATTGTTGTACGAGTGTGTTTGAAAAGTTTTTGTTGAGAAAAAGTGTGTTTTTGGTTAAGGGAAGGTTTCCCTTTTAAGTTAGAGGGGCCTTCCCCTATTCTTATCTAGCGTTTTTGTTTTTTCCAGGAGGTGAAGTACCTGCTTAAGTTAGAGGGTCTTGACCCTCCTTTTCAGTGATTGTTGTACTGATTTGGTATATTGTTCTGACTTTGTGTTTTGTCTAAAAAAAAAAAAAAAAAAAATCTTAGTTTCAGTTTTCTTTGTGGTAAAATCTTTCACAAACAGCTACTTTGACTTGTTTTCTTAGTGTTAGTCAGCATGTCTAAGGAACATAGACCATCTGGGTTTAAAAAGTGCGCGAGGTGTGGTTACAAAATGTCGATAACTGACTACCACTCCTCGTGCGTATATTGTTTAGGCGCCAAGCACCTACAGGAGTCCTGTAGCATGTCACGCCTTTTCTTCGTGAGTCCTCCAAGAGATGAAGAATAAATTAATATTAAAAGGGCTGATTAAACCTTCCTTCGAGGAGGCCTCATCTTCCTCTTCCTCTCCTACCAAAAAGAAAAAAGCGTCTGCTCCGACCAATCTGTCGGAACAGACTGCAAAAAAAACTTAGGCAGGCTTCTCAATCGGCTCCACGGACTTCGGAGCCGATGGCGGAACGGTCTGCCTCGATGCCTCCAGTCTCGACTCCTCTGGTTTCGGAGCCGAGGACTGGGGCATCGAGAGGCGGGTCACCTTCATCGGCTCCACTGATTTTGGAGCCGATGAGGGTTGCCGGCTCAGACTCTTCCCCTTCGGCGCCGAAGTCTTCATCGGCACCGAGGGAAATTGCTTCGAGATCTCCCTCGGAACCGATAGTAATCGAATCCATTCGGAGCTGGTCCCCTAGTCCTATGGAACCGATGGAGAAATCGGTTCGGACCCGATCGGTGTCATCTAGATCCTCCAGGATGTCTGATTCGGACATCGACAGGGTACTCCTAAGACTTTTCCAGTCTCCGGTGTTTCAAAAGTTAGTGTCGGCTCCAGCCCATTCGGCTTCGGAGCCGATGGTCCACCCTGTTATTATGGTTCCTCCTCCAACAGCCTCGGCACCGTTGGAGCCGGTGCTGGTGGAGCCGATGGAGGTTTTCGGGTCTGGCCCGACCCTTACTCCAACTCCGGCTCTCGAGTCGGAGTTCGGTACACTGACTTCCTCTGTCGGCCCTGGGGGGGACGCTTCGGGACTAATGTTTTCGGTCCCAAGCCTTCCTCTCGGTGCGTCGGCTGCGGGGGTACCGTCTACCGTTGTGCCACGGAGTGGGACCTTCCCAGGATTCTGGTGGTCCCGCCTTCAGGGCCATGAGGAGTGCGTTAGCCAAATCTTCTTTGGCTACCTCCTCGGTCTCCCCAGCTCCTTCCCTGCATACTGAGACTGGGTCTTTGGCAGTCCCCCTGTCCTTAGACAGCGGAGCCCCGGGGCCTGAGGTTACCCCCACTGGGGGCTCCCCTCCTGGAGGTCCCTCTGAAGCTTCTTCGGAGGAACCCCCCAGGAAAAGATTGTGCAAGAGGAAGCACGTTGACTCCCCCGATGAGTCTCTCACATCAGACACTGATCTTGATGATGCAGAGGGGTCCCCTAAGTCGTCCTCAGATGATGTCTCCTTTGCAGACATCCTGGAAGCCCTTAAACGAGGCGGCTGGCAATCCAAACCCCCTTCTGCTGATGAGTCTGTGTTCCTTAAGGCCTTCGGGGCTCAGCCCTCCACCTCCTGGGTGTCTCCGCCCTTCGACGAGCTCCTATATTTGATCTGTCGAAGGGCGTGGGAACACTCAGACTCTGTGGAACCGGTGCCTGCTCGTCCGAATAAGTTCTGTCAGCACCCCCGGAAAAGGAGTTTTTGACTAAAGGTGTGGCTGTAGATGCCTTGGTGGTGGCATCTGCTACCCAGCAAGATGTAGCAAAGGCTTCAGCGTCCGTCCATCCTCCTAATAAGGAGTCTAGGAGCATGGATCGGTACGGTAAGCGCACCCTAAGTTCAGCGACCTTTACTTTAAGGTCCCTGAACTATCTCACGCACTTTACCAGATTTCAGAGGGATCTGATTAAAGAACTTTCAGATACCCTCTTGGGTAACCTGCCTGAGCAGCTGGCCCAGACGGTAGGCTCTCAGCTGGCTACGCTGTCGTCCATATCAAACTCGTCCATGAGGCTCATTTCTTATGCGGCCGAAGGGGCGAGTAGAGCGGCAGGTACAGGCATTGCTTTACGGAGGCAAGCCTGGCTCCGCCTGAGTCATTTTGCGGAGGCCTTTAAGTCTTCCTTTGCCGACGCCCCCTTTGATGGGTCCTCTTTGTTTGGACCTAAGGTAAAGGACACACTGACCCGCTGCGAGCAAGAAGGTAAGACTTTGACTGCCGTAGGGGCACGATTTTCCACTCCCTTTCGGCCTTACCCCAAGGCTAAAAGAGGAGGGAAAATGTGGTTCCGTCAGAAGTCTTACCCCTCACAGCAGGACGATCCCCCTTCTAGAGGCAGGGGAGGGGGAAATTCTTCTGGAAGACGCCGTCCCAGAGGTGGCAGAGGCCCCCGCAACACTGGAGACCGTGAGTCCTTTCGTGGCTCTTCAGCCTTTCACAGTCCCTGAGGGATTGCCCGACTGTGCAGCTCCGGAGCCAGTTGGGGGTCGTTTTTCGAGGCACCTAAAGGCCTGGGAAGGTATCACTCAGGACCGATGGGTGCTTCGAATTATCGCTGGAGGTTACGCCATCCCCTTTACTCACTCTCCTCCTCAGTCCAAAAAAATCCCGGACCCGCCACCCAGTCAACGGGAAACTGTAGCCTCAGAAGTTTCAAAGCTGCTGCAAAAAGGAGTCATCCAACCGGTCCCCGCAGACAAGATCGGATTATGAACTTACTCAAGATTCTTTTTGGTGCCAAAAAAGACCGGGGACTTGAGGCCCATTTTGGATCTCAGCATTCTAAACCATTCAGTAAAAAAGTCCAAGTTCCGAATGGGGTCACCCTACAATCCATTCTCCCACTGCTGGAGAAAGATGTTTGGATGTGCTCCATAGATCTCAAGGACGCTTATTACCACATCATGGTACAACAAGCGTCCAGGAGACATCTGCGCTTCAGCCTAGGAGAGTCATTTTCAGTTCCGCGCGCTGCCCTTTGGTCTCACCACAGACCCCAGGGTGTTCACCAAATGTTTGGCGGTCGTGACTGCTCACCTGAGAAGTCTAGGATTCCAGGTGTTTCCGTATCTAGACGACTGGCTCCTAACTGCCACCTCCAAGCATCTACTATTGCGGAGCCTACAAGCCACAATATCACTGGGCACTTCCCTTGGAATCACCTTCAATTGGCCAAAGTCTGTGTTGCTGCCATCTCAACGCATAAGATTCATCGGAGTAGAGATGGACTCAAATCGAATGCGGGTCTATCTACCTACAGAAAGGATACAAACCATACAGGCTCAAGTTCGAGCCTTACTTCTCAGATCCAAAGCCCCAGCCAGAATGGTCCTGCAGCTATTGGGTTCTATGTCCACCACAGTTCTTCTAGTTCCCCTAGCAAGGTTGCACATGAGAATTCTCCAGTGGCTTCTTTCAACTCAGTGGTCCTTTCAGGATCTCCCTCTCAGTCGCCTCATATGGATCACGGAAACCTGCAAACGGGACCTTCGCTGGTGGCTAGTGCCCTCCAATCTGGATCAGGGACGACCCTTTGTTTCACCTCCTCCTGTGGCCACTTTGACTACGGACGCCTCCCAGATGGGGTGGGGGGGCATTCCCTGGGCAGGTCAGTCCAAGGCAAATGGCATTCAGAGGAGACCCTACTTCATATCAACATCTTAGAAATGAGGGCGGTGCTTCTGTCCCTACAAGCCCTTCACGATTACCTCCCTCAGGGCGTAATTGCCATTCACTCCGACAACATGTCAGTTGTCTGGTACCTGAACAAGCAGGGAGGGACCAGATCCTACCCCATTTGCAGAGAGGCCATGAGAGTTTGGGAATGGGCAGTGTCGACCAAACGTTTCCTAGTGGCGACTCATATCCCGGGCAAGTCCAATGTGATAGCAGACAGACTGAGCAGAACGATCCTCTCTCCACACGAGTGGTCTCTGAACATTACGGTTGCAAATCAGATTTTCAGCAAATGGGGAGTTCCTTGTTGCGACCTCTTCACGACTCCACTGAATGCGAAGTGCAAAAAGTTCTTCTCCCTCACCCCGGCTCCGGGGGAGAGCCCTATGGACGCACTAGCCCATCCGTGGCCCACCGGCTTGCTATATGCTTTTCCTCCAGTTCCTCTCCTTCCCAGGGTGATCCAAAAGGCGTCTCTCTTGGGGAGCAAGATGATCTTAGTTGCTCCTTACTGGCCTCGTCTGGTATGGTTCCCCTATCTTCGGAAATATGCACTGGAAGGTCCATGGTTCCTGGATCAGATCCCAGACCTATTGGTTCATCAGTCGGGACTATTCCACCAGTCCCTACACACCTTAAAATTGACAGCTTGGCTCCTCCTCCTCCGACTATAGTCAGGAATCATACCTTGGACCCGGAAGTTGCACACATTTTATCCTCGGCCCACAAGTCTGCTACAAAGAAATTGTATTCTAGCAAATGGAAGAGATTTGCTATTTGGGCTCAACTCCGGGGTCTGGATCCCATCACTATTCCCGTATCAGAAGTACTGAAATTTCTAACTTCCCTTTTCAATCAAGGCTCTTCAGTCTCTACCATCAAGGTTCAATTGGCAGCTATTTCCAATTTTCACAAATCTATAAACCCACCTTTAATGAGCAACAGATTGTGTAAGACCTTCTTGAAAGGTGCTGCGCTTTCAAGACCTCCGATTTCTCATCCTGCTCCTCCATGGGGTCTCGATGTGGTGTTACGTGCCTTAACTTCCTCCCCCTTCGAACCGGCAGCAACATGGGATTTAAAATTTCTATTGTGGAAAACTGCCTTTCTGGTGGCGATTACTTCTGCCAGAAGGGTTTCAGAGCTTCAAGCTTTGTCTGTAAAACCTCCGTACTTGGTTTTTCACAAAGATAGAGTATCTCTCAGGCCAAATCCATCTTTTGTCCCTAAAGTTGTTCCAGTTTCTGCCTACAACAGTCATTAGAACTTCCAGTCTTCTTTCCGAAGTATTCTAACAAAGTGGAATACATATTCCACACATTAGATGTCCACAGGCAATTGCGTTTTTATTTAGATAGGACCAAACAAACGAGGAAAACAGATCAATTGTTTGTATCCTTTTCGGACAATAAATTGGGCAAAGCCGTCACAAAGGTCACTATTGCCAAATGGATCAGGGACTGTATTACTCAAGCTTATTCCCTTTCTAATAAAGAGCTTACGACCTCTGTCAAAGCTCATTCTACAAGAGCTATGGCTACTTCAATAGCATTCCATTCTAAGCTTGTCATTAGTGACATTTGTGCTGCGGCTATGTGGTCCTCCACGCACACTTTCATTTCCCACTACAAATTGGATGTGGCATCTAGAGGACGAGCTTCATTTGGTTCCACAGTGCTCAGGAGTGTTTTCCAGTGAGCCACCCAGGATTTAGGTGCTAGGGATGCTGTCCCATCAGTACTGAATGTAGGCGAGATAGGATCACATAACATCTTTTAGTTATGTACTTACCATAACTTTAGATGTTTGGGATCCATCTCGCCTACATTCCTAATAACCCACCCTCCTTCCCCCTTCCTTGGAGATCAGAGGATATCAGAAGGTCCGAATCCTGTTTCATCTTGAAACATCTGGCAATGTTATATAAACAAGTTTGTGTATGTGTGCATGAATGCGGACAAACAAGATCTGGGGGACTAGTGGTGGTGCATCCTGGGATAAGAAATAGCTCAGCCAATAAGAGGCTTCGCTCTATAGCATAGCGTGCCGAGTCGGAGCCGAGGGATCGGCTCCGAGCCCATCAGTAAATGTAGGCGAGATGGATCCCAAGTTATGGTAAGTACATAACTAAAAGTTCTGAGACAAACATAAATCAAGTTATTGTTGCCCGTTTTTTTTCCCCCAACCATACCAATACATTTGGAATACATGCACAAACTTGATGTTCACAGACTGCTTAGATATTATCTGGACAGAACAAAAGACTTCAGTAAGTCAGACCAGCTTTTTGTTTCATTCTCGGAAGCTAGAAAAGGTAGACCAGTGGCTAAAGCAACCCTTTCTATGTGGCTTTCAGATTGTATCACCTACACTTGCTCATTTGCTAATAGGTCTTTGATGTTCTTTGTGTTACCCTGCTGCAGTCATCACACTAGGGTTATCCTGCCGTCAGGCGGTCTCGCAGTCGGCCTGAATTCCAAAGTCTTGGTCTGGCATCGGTTGCTGTCGCTTCTTTCCTGACATCAGTGCGTTAGGGGTATATGAGGCATCAGACACCATTTTCTAGAGTCTTTCTTGCTGCGTGGTGCCTGAAGCAGAAGCAGTTCGCAAGTGCCTGTCAGCCGACACTTGAGATTTTCAAATCAAATTTCAGTCCGAAGTCTTCAAAGCTAAGTACCCCATTGGGGAACCTTTTTTTGCCTCAGTCAGATGTCGGAAAAAGTTAACAATTGCATTTCTTGTGGGAAGCAAATACCTCATAAGGACTTTTATTCTTATTGTATACCTTGCCTAGGCCCAGACTACGATGTCACCGGTTGTCAGTTTTGTGCTATAGGTTCAGTAAGCGAACTATAAAGCGACGCTTTGATTTCGCACGACACTACTTCGGTAGGAAATTTAATTACACTATGCCATCGGAGCAAACTACTACTGCCGTGCATAAAAAACGCAAAGATAGACAGGCAGCCTAGATCCAAGCCAGACTTCGAGGCCTCGGCTGGGCTGGTCGCCGGTTCTCCGGTTTTCAGTGAGGCACCTACACAGCCCCTGACGACTGCAGAATTGGAACCCCAGACCGCTTCGGATTCTCAAGCAGAGAGTTCTAGGCCGACGCAGCCATTTTCTTTAGGCCCTACCGATGACATTGCAGGAGGAGAAGCCGGTGCTGCGGAAACACCTTCGGTTACAGAAGGTGTCTTCAGACAGACTACTCTCACCGTAAAATCTTATGCCAAGCTTAAGACTTCTCTAAAACCAAAAAAAGACTGCACATCAGTCTCCAGTTCATGGCCCCATGCCTAAGAAACAGATGCTTAAAATGGCTGAAGATTTGATTTCTTTAATCAGGGGTTCCCAACCCCCCCCCCCCTTAAAAGGCCTAGACAAGGAGGATTATGCCTCCTCTGATAGTGTCCATTTCCTCATGCTCCTCTGAGGAACAGGATTACTCCTTTCCCCTTAAGATTCTGATACTGAAGATTCCATTCCCTCAGCTTCTCCTCCTGAAGACTATTCCTTTGGGGAAACCTTGCATACCATGAGGGAATATTTCCACTGGGAAGGTTAGGACTACTCCGACTCAAAGAAAAGGCTCTGACAGTTTCTTTTACTCCCCCAGCACAGACCACTTGCTATACCTACAGTTTTAGACATTGTGGATGATGTTTACTTAAAATCTAGTCTAAATCCAGATTCTCTGCCTCCTGCTCCAGCCAAACCAGATAGATATTAGAGTGCCTGACTCTCTCAAATTCCTTTACAAAAGCCCTGTTGCTGACCCAGAGACAATCTCGCAGGGTCCCAAAGGGGGGCTAAGGCTTCTATGGCTAAAAATCCTGTACCCTCAGAAAGGGACTCCAGAGCACTAGATAGGTGGGGGAAGAAGATTTACACCTCAGCTACAATAGCTATGAGAGCACTAAATTGTCAATTTCACATGCTGAAATACCAGCAATTCCTAATGTCTCAAATAAAACAAAAGATGAGCATGCACCCTCAACAGTCTGAATTCAAAGAAATGCAGGATCTGATGCATGCAGCTGAACAGGTGGGCAAACCTACTTTACAATGTGGATTTGATTCCTTGGAAGCTTCCTGTAGAGCAGCTGTTACTGGGTCTGTTATACGTAGGCATGCTTGGTTAAAGGAACAAACTCTGCCTGATCATGTTAAAGCAAAGTTACTAGATGCACCCTTACAGCAGGATGTCTTATTTGGGGTTAAAGCAGAGGAGGTTTTAAAGAAAATGGAGGATAAGGCAAAATCTATGCAGATGGTCAAAGATTTCTTACAGGTACAACCCCCACGTTTCAGCAGAAATTGGCCAGCAAAAAATTGGTCCTTTCCAGCTTCTGACAGACCACAGAGGGGTAAATACAGACGACCAAGGGGCAGAGGACAAGCACAAATCCCTTACAAACCTTGCCAATGGGGCTCTGCAACACATAAGGGAGGAGACAGATCCCAAACTACTAGAAGACCAACACATTGACTTAAACCTCAGACTGCCAAGAAAAAATCTCTTGGCAGCTCCCTTGGGAGGAAAATTAGCATTTTTTATAGACAACTGGCGCATCGTCACAAAGGACAAATGGGTCCTAGACATTATCTCAAGGATACAGATTCCATTTCCACACCTTGCCAAGGATAAAAGGAATGCCAAACTTGCCACAAAATCAATGGGCAGAGGCACAAAAACAAATTACAGCTCTCATGGACATGAGCCATTCAACTGGTACCTACACAGAAGCAAGGCCAAGGATTTTACTCAAGGCTCTTTCTAGTCCCCAGAAAGGACAATGCTTGGAGACCCATTCTGGACCTTTCAATTCTAAACACCTTCTTGCAAGTACCCAAATTCAAGATGCTAACACTACAGCAGCTTCTTCCCATGTTGTGCAAGAAAGCTTGGCTAGTAACGTTGGACCTCAAGGAGGCATACCTGCATGTCCCTATCAGACAAAATTGCAGAAGATACCTCCGTTTCATTGCAGGTTCAACCCATTACCAATTCTTTGCACTGCCCTTTGGCTTATCTACTGCACTCATGGTCTTCACAAAATGCCTGGCACCAGTAATTGCGTACTGCAGACAGAGGAATTCAAATATACCCATACCTGGACGACTGCCTCATCCAGGCAGAAAGCAAGGACATTCTCTTACAACATCTGGCTTTTGTAAAACACCAAAGTTGCCTAGGGTACACAGTAAACGAAAAGAAATCAAAACTAGTGCCCTCACAAAATGACATTCCTGGGTGCCAGCTTGAATACAACGGCCCAGATGGCTTATCTGATGCCAGACAAACTACAACTATCTCAATACTTCAAAATAATGGCAACAAAGACCCAACTCCCTGCAAGAAAAATTCTGCAGGCCTTGGGCTTCATGGCATCTTGCATACTAATACCATTTGCAAAACTGCAAATGAGGAAATTACAATGGTACCTGAAAAGCGTATGGACTCAACACAGCCACAGCTTGGAAACAATGATACCTCTCATTCCTTGCCTTCAACAGGAGTTTCTATGGTGGTCACAGGCATGTCACCTCAACAAGGGTCAGCCTTTCACCTTACCCCTAGCCAGGCAAACTATGACAACAGATGCATCGGACTATGCCTGGGGGGCACACATGGCAGGACAGTGCGTTCAAGGCATATGGACTGCAGATCAAAGGAATCTGCACATCGATCAAAAAGAAATGCTAGCTGTACCGAATGCTCTGACAGCCTTCAAGGACCTCTTACATCCAGGATGGCTTATAATGACAGACAACACCACAGTAATGTGGTACATAAAGAAGGGGGTACACACTCCTACCCTCTATGCAGGCAAGCAATGACCTTGTGGACTACAGCACTGGCTTACCAAGTTCAGTTACAAGCTCAATTCCTGCCAGGGGAAAAAACACATTAGCAGACGACCTAAGCAGAAACATCATGGATCCCCACGAGTGAAAACTGGGTCCACAAGTATTGGCAATGATAACTCAAAAATGGGGGGCTGCCCAGACATAGACCTGTTTGCCAACCCCCAAAACTATCAGCTTTCAAAATTTTGCTCAGGGACATTTCACCATCAAGCTTGGAAAGTGGACGCACTCTCATTCAGTTGGAAAATGCTGACAGTATATGCCTTTCCTCCATTGCCCCTTCTCACAAAGGTGCTGCTGAAAGTCAGGATGGAGAGACCTTGAATGATGCTCATTGCCCCGGACTGGCCATGCCAGCACTGGTACCCTCTACTAAGGAACATGGCCCAGGGCCCACCATGGATTTTACCACAAATTCCTCATCTACTCGCACAGCAAGGCAGTCAGATTCTACACGGCCAGCTCAAAACCTTAAATTTGGCTGCATGGCAAATCACCTAAGCAACCAGCCAGCCCCTCTTTCACAAGCTGTTATGGATGTTATTCCGGAGGCCAGGAGACCCAGCACCAGGAAAGCCTACTCAGACAAATGGAAAAGATTTTGCGCCTGGAACCAAGCTAAAGGCCAAAATACCCTTCAGCCGGACATGCCTCAGATTCTACAATATTTAACTGAGATGTTACACAAAGGGCTTTTTTTTTCATTTAAAATCCACGCCTCAGCTATTTCAGCTCACTACAACACGGATCCTCCCTTATTTTGACATCCAATTCTAAGGCAGTATCTCGGAGGGGCAAAAAACATTACGCCTCCCAGGAGAGCGCCAACACCAACTTGGGACCTAAATTTTGTTGGAAAAACTTACGCTGCCACCTTTTGAGCCAGCTTTCTCAGCTGACTTGGTTTATATCATGGAAGACTGCCCTGCTGCTATCAATTACTTCAGCCTGAAGAGTCTCTGAGCTACAAGCACTAATGGTAGTAGAGCCTTTCCTCATTTTTCATCAAGACAGTTTCTCTACGAACTAACCCCTCCTTTATGCCAAAGGTGGTATCCAGTGTGGCATTAAATCAAACCATCCACTTACCCACCTTCTTTCCAAATCCACAGAACAAAGGAGAGACTCCTGCATTCCTTGGACATTGACAGGCAACTACGTTACTACTTGGATAAAACTAGGGCTTTCAGAAAATCTGACCAACTTTTTATATCCTATGGTACAGCGTCACAAGGAAAGGCTATCCCAAAACGGACCATTTCCAAATGGATAGGACATTGCATACGTTTTTGCTGCACCCATCATGGAAAACCAGTTCCTGCTAGCATAAGGCCCCACTCCACCAGGGCAGCAGCTACATCTACAGCCTTCCGCAAGGGGGTGCCAACCAAGGATATTCTGGAAGCTGCAACTTGGAGTTCCGTACACACCTTCACCAAACACGATCACTTACCACTTTACTCTGACTAGAGCTGGCTTTGCCACTGCAGTTTTGCAGGGCCTTCTAGCCTCCTCTAACCGTGTTTGACAACACCTCCCATCCTTGGCTTTGGAATTCTACCCAAGTGTGATGACTGCAGCAGGGTAACACAATGAACATAGTACAGTTTTGTACCTACCATAAATGTAGATGTTCGAGTGTATACCCTGCTGAAGTCCAGGTTACCCTTCCTCCAACCCCTCTGACCTAACTAAAACCTTTCTATACCTTAAAATCTGATACAACCTTTGTGGTGTATTTGCTTATAGCTGGAGGGATGTTTTGTTTGTGCTAAGCTTTTATTATTGGTACTATCTACTGACCATCTTTTGGGGGGGGCACCTGACATCTGGGGCAAGAAAAACTGAAGAAAATGGCGTTGGATGCCTCTTGTATACCCCTGGCGCACTGACGTCGGGGAAGAAGCGACAGCAACAGACGCCGGACCAAGACTTTGGAATTCAGGCCGACTGCGGGACTGCCTGACTGCAGGATAACCCTAGTGTGATGACTGCAGCAGGGTATACACTCGAACATGTACTTTTATGCTAGGTACAAAACTGTACTTTCTGAGCCAAGGATCGGCTCCGAACCCATCAGTGAAGAATGAAGGCGAGATGGAAGAACTCGCATGGAACGTTATGGTGAGTACATAACTTTTTTTTATTTTCCTTTGTCTTATGTAAAGCACCTTTTAAATCTGGGGTTGTCTGGCGAATTGTTTTGTTCAGAATTCTGGAGTGATTTTCTGGGAATATGATTTTTTCTCAGAATTTAAATGCATATTTAAATTGTGTTTTAATGGCTTGTTTTATGTCTGAAGAAACAATGTTTAACATTGCGAAAGCGCTCACATTCTGACAAATTTGAGACATGTTTACCTTCTGTACCACTTGGGTTTTGGATGCATATATTTGCTGTAATGCATTAAAACAGATATTTGCTTTTAAGTTTCTCCCTAAAACCTAGTATTTTTTCAAATATTGGAATTTTCCTGTCTGCTGCTATTAGCTCTGGCTAATTTGGCGGTTGTAGTGACAATGTACTGCGTGAGTAAACATATTTTTAAAGTAAAAATTGTGCAAGTAAGTGTGCTTTACAAGGATGGCTGTTAAGTGGTTATGCTATGACAACTTGCCTGCCATTTTTTTTCTGTTGCATTATATTTACTTTGAAGGGGTTTCTGACGAGAATTGTGCTTCTTGTCCTTGTCCTTTTTATGTTTGGGGGGAAACTCTGCATAAAAATGTAAATGTGCTGCTTGTGTAAACTAACGGCTTGACTTCTGAACGACTCATTTTAGTATTTTTTACTGCACACAAGGTGTATTCTCTGTCATGTCCTGAAATAATTGCCCATTCTCCCTGGTCCGTTGGTGGTTCCTAGAAAGAAGAAAGCTTGCCAAAGAGCTCTTACTGACTCCACAGATGTCCTTCAAGAATGCAACTGCATTCATAACATGTGGGTTGTCCTGCCTCAGGCAACCCTCGGTCGGCCGGATTCCAAAGTCTGGGTCCGACGTCGGCTGATGTTGCAATGTTAAGTTGTCAATCTCGCCTTCATTCTTGCTGGATGGGTTCGGAGCCGATCCTCGGCTCCGACTCGGCACTTGCTTGGCTTGAGAACTCCTTTTACCAGCTCGAGGCAACCCTATATCCCATGATGCAAGGCGGGACTACCTCAGATCTCGTTTGCCACTTTGCGAAGCGGTCTCCTTTTTGCCAGCTGAGGTAAGTTTGAGTTTTTCAAACAGCTTAGTCAGGGTTTATCTTTCCCTTTTCCTTTTTTTATAGTGTGTAGTGTTCATACAATCCACCCTATTCCCCATATAGTTAAAAACTTTTACTTTTTATAAAAAGTTTAAAAATTTTCAGTTAGGCCTAGGCCTCCTTTATTAATCCCTATCCGTGTGTCTGTGTTTGTGGGATTAATTGTGTGACTGTTTTGGGGTGTGTGTGAGTATTTTTGTTGCTCTTTTTCTTGGACGATGTCTAAGGAAGTAAAGGTCTCAGGCTTCAAGAAGTGTGACTCGTGCTGTCAGAAAATGTCTGACAGATGGTCACACTTCTTGTGTTTACTGCCTGGGGCCTTTACACCTGCAGGACTCCTGTGCTTTGTGTCACTCTTTTAGCCAGCGAGTCCCGCAGGAAAGGAGGAATAAATTAATCCTCCGTGGCTTACTAAAGCCAGAAGGTTCACCCACTAAACCTGGGTCCAGTAAACCTTCCAAGCCATCTAAGGGTCAGGCTACAGCTTCTAAGCCTTCCCCGGTGGCTCCGACTCCTTCGGAGTCTAGATTGGCTCCGGCCGGAGCCGATCTTTTTTCTTCTCAGGTGGTAGGGTCGGTTCCGATCGGTTCCGACACCCAATCTGCTGTTGCCTTGTCGGCTCCGGCTGGAGCCGACATATTATCCAGTATCGGAGCCGAGAAGCCTTCGACTCCATCTGGAACCCAGAGGACGTCGGCTCCGATGACTTCATCCAAGAAGAGATCTCTGTCCCCTTCTTTGGAATCTATCCACTCGGCTCCGGGGTCTCCTCTTTTGTCGGAGCGGAGTCATCGGAGCCGATCTTCAAGATCTTCCAGGCTGTCTGACCACGATTTAGAGAGGGTGGTAAGCAGACTGTTGAAGTCGCAGGCACTGGCCCAAATGCTCCATAGCCCGTCTCAGCAGACTTCGGCTATTGCTTCACCCCTTGAACTTCCTCCTCAGACTCCCCACCAGAGTTCGGAGCCGGAGCTTCTCGGGACAGCGACTGTGTCGGCGCCGGAGCCGATAAGCTCCGTCGTCTTCGGCTCCGATCTCTTCCATGAGACCTTCCTTGGAGGGATCCGGTCGTCGAGTTTCCCTTGTCTGCTCCGAGGGGGCTAGTGGCATCGGACCCTTGTCCGACCCCGCTCTCCCTCTCGGGGCTTCAGCTTTGGTAAGCTCGGTACCGACATCGGCCTCGGAGCCTTCCCTCTCAGTGGAGCCGGGAATTCCTATTTCCTCGGAACGGGAATATTCCGGCCTCCCGGGAGGGAGCCTTTGAGGTGATGAGGAGTGTCCTGGCACCTGAGCCAGGTCAACGGTCCATCCCTTTACCTCCTCCCTCTTCGGTGCCTGTAGACGCCTCTTGCCAGCCTCTTGCTCTCAGGCCCAGGGATCCATCGCCCCAGGTTTCCCAATTGGGAATATCTTCCTCTTCCGAGGTTTCTCCTGACCCTGCAGGGGAACCCCCTTGGAAGAGGACGTGTAAGAGGAAACACACAGACTCCCCTGAGTCTACTACATCTGATACCGACTTAGATGAGTCGGAGGGTTCCCCACGATCCCCCTCTGAGGATGTCTCCTTTTCAGACATCCTTGCGCTCCTCAAACAGAGGGGGAATTGGCCCTCCATTGACCCCTCCGAGGATGAGTCTGTATACCTGGAGGCTTTTGGATCCCGACCCTCCACCTCCTGGGTGTCTCCGCCTTTCGACCCACTTATGCAGGTAGTGGCTCGGAAGGCGTGGGCAGCTCCAGATTCTGTGGAACCTGTCCCCAGGAGACCATCCAAATTTATTACGGCCCCCTACAGACGAGCAGTTTCTTTCCAAGGCCGTCTCTGTGGATGCTATGGTGGTGGCGGCCACCAAGAAGGAACTTGCGGATCCTTCAGTACCTGTCCATCCTCCTAACAAAGATTCTAGGACCATGGACAGGTATGGAAAGTGGATGTTTTCTTCAGCGACCTTTGCTATGCGTTCGCTGAACTACCTTTGTCACTTCACCAGGCTTCAAAGAGATATTCTCAAGGAACTAGGTGAAGTGGTCCAGGATCCTTCTGCTGCTGGGGCTCAAGAAAAGATTGCCTCACAGCTAGCAATCCTGAATTCCTTAACCAACTCCTCCATGCGGCTCGTATCCTATGCAGCCGATGGAGCGAGCAGGGCCGCGGGCACAGGAGTGGCTCTTAGACGTCAAGCCTGGATGCGGCTTTGTAATTTTGCGGACCCCTTTAAGGCGTCCTTCACCAATACCCCCTTTGACGGTTCGGCTTTGTTCGGACCTCAGGTGAAGGAAACCTTGACCAGGTGTGAGCAGGACGGCAAAACTTTCTGCCATTGGAGTCAATTTTTTCCACCCCTTCTAGACCCTATCCCAAGGGTCAGAAGGGAGGAAGATGGTTCCGCAAAGCCCAAGGAGCAGCGCCCGGACACGTGGTCAGTTTACCCCAGAGGCAGAGGGGGTAACAATAATAAACGCTGCCCTAGAGGCAGAGGGGGTCCTCAGAATCAGGGCAACAGGGAGTCTCTTCCTGAGAAGCCCTTTCAGCATCCCTGAGGTGTTGCCAGACTGTCCACCCTTGGAGGCAGTCGGGGGAAGGATTTCGCTGTACCCAGTAGCCTGGCGTTCCCTTTCACAAGATATGTGGGTACAGTCGATCATATCCGGGGGGTTACAAAATCCCCTTCGAAAGGTATCCCGTACCTCAACAATCCCTTCAGACATCTCACCCGGTCAAAGGGATTTGGCAGAACAGGAGGTTTCAAAGCTCCTAGAAAAAAGAGCCGTCCAGACTGTTCCGGCAGACCAAGTAGGATCCGGCGTCTACTCTAGATTCTTTTTGGTCCCCAAAAGGACGGGAGATTGGAGACCAATATTAGACCTGAGCAATTTAAACAGATTTGTCAAGAAGGCAAGATTCCGGATGGTCACGCTTCAGTCCATTCTGCCCTTTCTGGGCAAGGACAACTGGATGTGCTCGATAGACCTTCAGGACGCGTACTATCAGATAAAGATTCACAGGCGCTCCAGAAGGTTTCTCTGCTTTCGGCTAAGGACCAGTCATTATCAATTCAGAGCCCTGTCCTTTGGCCTCACTTCAGCCCCCAGAGTGTTTACCAAATGCATGGCAGTGGTCACAGCTCATCTGAGACGTCAAGGATTCCAGGTGTTTCCTTATTTAGACGACTGGCTCCTCTCCGCCACCACCAGGTGTCAGCTTCTTCAGACCAGAGACTACACTCTGCAGCTATGCAAAAGTTTGGGAATTTCAGTGAATTTCGAAAAATCTTCTCTGCGGCCTTGCCAATCTATCACCTTTATAGGCGCAGAATTAAACACCGTCAAAATGTTAGCCAGACTAACAGATCAGAGAATTCTGGACATCCAAAAATACGTTCGGATTTTATTGCAGAGCAGCAAAGTCAAAGCCAGATTGATACTAAAGGTTCTAGGTCTTATGGCTGCGGCCGTTCTTCTACCACTGGCTCGCTTCCACATGCGTCTTCTGCAGTGGATGTTATTCACTCAGTGGTCGTTCCACAGTCTTCCGATGAGACACGAAATCTTAGTCACACAATCGTGCAGGACTCATCTGAACTGGTGGATATCTTCCCCTCTTCTTCATCAGGGCCGACCATTTGTTCCCCCTCCTCCGGTTGCCACAGTTACTACGGATGCCTCTCTGATCGGGTGGGCGGGGCATTATCAGGGCAGGATGGTCCACGGGACGTGGCAACCCATAGAATACCATCTGCACATAAATGTCCTGGAGATGAGAGCGGTGCTTTTAACGTTGCAAGCCCTCAATTACTTTCTTCCCGCGGGGACTATTGCAGTGCAAACGGACAACATGTCCGTGGTCTGGTACATCAACAAGCAGGGCGGGACCAGGTCCTATCCGTTGTCGAAGCGCTCAGACTTTGGCAATGGGCAATCTCCTCTCATCGGTTTCTGATAGCAACGCACATCCCCGGCAGGTCCAACCTCTTGGCGGACAGGCTGAGCAGAGCCATTCTCATGCCTCACGAGTGGTCTCTCAATCAATCTATAGTGGACCAGATTTTTCTGAAGTGGGGCACACCTTGTTGCGATCTTTTTGCTACACCCCAAAACAAGTGCCCCAACTTTTTCACCCTCTTTCCCCTACCAGGCCAACCCCTGAGAGACTCTCTAACCCAGGATTGGCCCCGGGGACTTCTGTACGCTTTTCCTCCTTTTCCCTTGATTCCACAAGTCATTCAGAAAGCCACCATTTTGAGGGCCAAGTTGATTCTCATTGCCCCTTACTGGCCTCGACAAATTTGGTTTCCATCTCTGCATCGTCACCTCCTGGTGCAGCCCTGGCATCTGGACCCAGTTCCGGATCTTTTGATCCACCAGTCGGGTCAACAGCACCGGGCCATTCATTCTCTCAACCTCACTGCTTGGTTGCTCCACTTCCTTCCCTAGCCAGGCTTCCTATGATCTCTGATCCAGTCAGAGATATCTTAGTGGCGGCTTTGAAGTCGTCCACCAGAACCGTTTATGCTAGCAAGTGGCGACGTTTTTCCATTTGGGCAAATTCCAGAAATATTGATCCCTTTACTGCTCCTGTGCATTCTGTTTTAGATTTCCTGGCTGAAGTTTTTCAGTCAGGATCTTCTTCATCTACAGTAAAAGTTCAACTGGCTGCTATTTCCAAGTATCATGTTGGCTTGCAAGATCATAACATTGTCACAGACTATGCAAGGCCTTTCTGAGAGGAGTGTTTCTCCTAAAGCCACCAATAAAACATCCTCCTCCACAATGGGATCTGAATTTAATGTTAGCATCCTTGATGATGTTCTTCATCTCACATTGCTGCAGTCCTAACACTTGGGTAGTCCGCTGTCCCTCGGTCAGCCCGAATATCAGAGTATAAGGCTGACGTCGGTCAAGGCGCATTTGACTGACATCAGAACGTCAGGGTACAAATGCGCATGACCGACGTCATATCCTCAGTCTTTTTTGCCGCATGGTCCGATGCAGAAGCAGTGTTGCAAGTGCCGTTCGGCGTTCTGAAATTTTTCGAATTCGGAGTTTCAGACCGAAGTCAGAGTTGGTTAAGTACCCGTTGGGAATATTTTGTTTTTCTTGCCTCAGTGGTTTACCGGATGTCAGAAAAAGTGAATAACTGTATTTCTTGTGGGAAACAGATACCGCATAGGGATTACCATAATTTGTGTATACCTTGTTTGGGACCTGAGCACGACGTTGTTGGGTGTCGCTTTTGTGCTAGGTTCAATAAACGCACTATAAAGCGTAGGTTGGATTGTGCCAGGTTGGTCTTTGGGAAGCAGTGCAATTACAATATGCCGTCGGATGCTCCGGCGCGCTTCTCAAAGAAGCGCAAGGACAAGGCAGTTAAACCTAGGTTAGAGGAGTCGTCCGAACCGGACGCCGGTTCTTAGAGGCGTCAGTGGAACCGGTGGTTCCGACGGAGGCCTCTATGGAGTCCCAGGGAGAAACTGTGTTTTACAGGATGTGGCCTCCCAGGAGGCAGGTCAGGCTGTAGGGGCTTCTCAGGTAACTGTACTCCCTCCCTTCCTAAGGTGTCTAGGCCCTCTCTTCTGCTTCCAAGGCTTCTCCTAGAGGCAGGTCTAGTTTTGCTTCTGTGGGTGTCACTCCTAGTTCTTCAGGTTCTGTGCCCAAAAGCACATGCTTAAAATGGCAGAAGATTTAATTACTTTAATTAGAGGTTCTATGCCCCCCCCTGATAAGAGGCCTAGGATGGAACCTGTGTTGGGGGATTATGAGCAGGCTTCGATGTGTCTGAGTCTTGGCTGAAGACTTGCAGGAGTATTCTCATTATTCTGATTCTGATGTGGATGATTCTACTCCTCCTGCTTCTCCTCCTGAGGATTTTTCTTTTCAGAGACCCTTCACTCCATGAGAGAGCATTTTAAATGGGAAGGTCAGGATTTCTCGATTCCAGGAAAAGGCTTAGGAATTTTTGTTTTTACCCCAGCATAGGCCTTTAGCTATACCTCCTGTTCTGAATGTAGTGGAAGATGTGTTTGCAGAGGCTTCGCTTAATCCTGATTCTTTGCCTCCTGCTCCTGTTAAACCAGATAGGTATTACAGGGTGCCTGAAGCTCATAAGTATCTTTTTAAGAGTCCTAGGGCAGACCCAGAAACTGTTAGCCAGGGGCCTAAGGGTGTAAAGGCTTCTGTTGTCAAGAATCCGGTTCCTGCAGATAGAGGCCAGGGCCTTGGATAGATGGGGAAAGAAAGTTTATACTTCTTCCACTCTAGCCATGAGAGCTTTGAATTGCCAGTTTCACATGTTGAAATATCAAAATTATCTCCTTTCACAGTTGAAAGCTAAGGTTGATGCTCTGGCGGAAGGTATTGATTGTAAAGAGTTACAAGATTTAGTGCATGTTTCTGAACAGGTGGGTAAGCATTCTTTGCAATGTGGTTTTGATGCTGTACAGGCCTCGTCTAGAGTGGCTGCCACTGGGTCAGTTCTTCGCAGGCATGCCTGGCTGAGGGATCAAAATTTATCTGACCATGTTAAAACTTAGGATTTTGGATGCCCCTTTGCAATCTGATGTCTTGTTTGGTTCTCCTGTTGAGGCAGTTTTGAAGAAAATGGAAGACAAGGCTAAGTCTATGCAGACTGTTAAAGATTTTTTGCAGGTTCAGCCTCCAAAGTTTAGTAGAAATTGGCCTACTAAAGGGTGGACGTATCCTTCTTATGATTCCCAGTCTAGGGGTAGATCTAGACGTGGCAGGGGCAGAGGTCAGGGCTCTTTCAGGCCTAGGACAGGAAGTTCTCCTGCACAGTCTTTGGGTGAGGGCAGGGGTCAGTCCTTTCGTAAACAGACCCAATGACCAACCTTTTCAGCTGCCAGAACCTTCTCGCCTGGCAGCACCTTTGGGAGGAAGGTTGGCACTTTTCAAAGAAAATTGGAGTTTGATTACCCAAGACAGATGGGTACTGGATATCATACATCACGGTTACAGGTTTTATTTCCATACCTTGCCTCCTTTCAAAGGCATGCCAGACATTCCTCCTCAACAAAGAATAGAGGCTCACAAGCAAATTTCTCTGTTACTCCAAATAGGGGCCATGCAGCCGGTTCCTATGCCAGAAAGGGGCCTAGGATTTTATTCTCGCCTGTTTCTTGTGCCAAAAAAGGGGAACACGTGGAGACCAATTTTGGATTTATCTATCCTCAACACTTATCTGGACATTCCCAAGTTCAAAATGTTGACGTTACAACAGCTTTTACCTCTACTGGGCAAGGATCACTGGATGGTAACTTTGGATCTCAAGGAGGCTTACCTTCATGTTCCTATCAGGCTAAGTTGCAGGAAGTATCTGCGTTTTGACTGGGACTTCTCACTATCAGTTCTCTGCATTGCCCTTTGGCTTATCTACTGCCCAGAGTATTTACAAAGTTCTGGCTCCAGTGATAGCTTTCTTCAGGCTAAAAGGAATACAAATCTATCCTTATTTGGACGATTGCCTGATACTGGCTCAAGGAAGGGACGAGCTTCTTTGTCATTTGGAATATGTGATAGCAGTGCTAAGATGCCTGGGGTATTCTGTGAACGAAATAAAGTCCAGTCTAGTACCCTCTCAAGACATGTGCTTTCTGGGAGTAAGACTGAATACAGCATCCCAGATGGCCTTTCTGACCCCGGACAAACAAAAGAATCTTTCCCTTTACTTCCATCATCTATCTCTTCAGTCCGGGCTGACTGCAAGGACAGTCCTTCAAGCCTTAGGGTTCATGGCATCTTGTATTCTGGTGCTTCCCAATGCCAAACTGCATATGAGGAAGTTGCAATGGTATTTCAAAAATGTATGGACACAGCACTGCCAGCATCTGGACACTGTCATTCAAATAATACCTTGCATTCAAAAGGAATTTTTGTGGTGGGCTCAGGAATGTCACCTAAACAAGGGACTCTCTGTGACCCGGCCAGAGGCGAGTCAAATTTTAACAACAGATGCCTCAGACAAAGCTTGGGAGCTCATCTAAGCGGAAAGTGGATACAAGACAAGTGGCCTGTCAGACTACAGCATCTACATATCAACTTGAAGGAGATGTTAGCAGTCCAGTTTGCATTAATAGCTTTCAAGGATTTACTTCTTCCAGGGCAGGTGTTGATTCTAACAGACAACACAACTGTCATGTGGTACATCAACAAGCAAGGGGGAACACATTCTTATCCTCTATGCAGGCAAGAAATGTTTTGGGGGGGGACTGCTCTCAGTTAACAACTAAGTCTTCGGGAAGGGTTTCTGCGGGAGCACAGAACTCCTTAGCAGATGTGTTAAGCAGACAAATCATGGATCCCCACGAGTGGAAACTGGATCTTCATGTATTTCAGAAATTGACAGTGTCCTGGGGAACTCCAGACATAGATCTGTTCGCTTCTCCACTAAACCACCAGCTGCCAAAGTTTTGCACAAAGCGGTTTCATCCCACAGCTTGGAAAGTGGATGCTCTTTCTTTCAGTTGGAAAAATCTTCATGTGTATGCCTTTCCACCGCTGCCTCTCCTCCCAAAGGTACTTCTGAAGGTCAGACAGGACAAGCCAAGGATGATTTTGATAGCTCCAGATTGGCCTCGACAGCACTGGTACCCATTACTGAGAAGTCTGGTACGGAAGCCTCCATGGCCTTTGCCTTTGATTCCTCATCTGTTGTCCCAGGAGGACAGTCATTTGCTCAATGTCAAGCTTCACTCTCTTCATCTAACAGCATGGCATATTCTGTTTTAAACCATAAAGGTCTCAACTTCCACAACAAGTTTTGAATGTGATTTTGGAAGCTAGAAGGCCTAGTACAAGGAAAGTGTGCAGATAAATGGAAGAGATTTTTATTTTGGAGTGCAGCTAAGGATTTGGATGTTTCTGAGCCTGATTTAAGTGTGGCTCTTCAATATCTTACTGAGTTATTGGACAAAGGTTTGTCCTTCTCTTCTATTAAGATTCATGCTGCAGCAATTTCAGCTCACTACGACTGTGACCCACCATTGTTTTCTCATCCTTTGTTCAAGCAATTTCTTAGAGGGGCAAAGAATATAAGACCCCCGCGTAGAGCTCCTACTCCTGCTTGGGATCTCAATTTTGTGTTGGAGAAACTCACTCTACAACCTTTTGAGCCTGCAGCTACTGCTGAGTTGAAATATTTGTCATGGAAGACTGCTTTTTGTTGGCCATTACCTCTGCAAGAAGGGTTTCTGAATTGCAGGCCCTTATGGCAGTTGAGCCTTTCTTAATTTTCCATAAGGATAGGGTATCTTTACATACTAATCCTTCATTTATGCCTAAAGTGGATTCTAGTGTGGCTTTAAACCAAACTATTCATTTGCCTACTTTTTATGCAAATCCCCAAACTAAAGGGGAAAAGATTTTGCACACTTTAGATGTACACAGGCAGTTGCGATATTATTTGGACAGAACTAAAGGGTTCAGACAATCTCAGCAGTTATTAGTTTCTTTTGCTTTGTGCTCTCAGGGCAAGCCTGTGTCAAAACAAACTATTTCTAAGTGGATTGGATTTTGCATTGCTTTCTGTTATTCCCATCATGGCAAAGAGATTCCAGCTGGGATTAGGCCTCATTCCACTAGGGCTACTGCCACTTCAACAGCTTTTGAGGGGTGGCTACTAAGGATATTTTGGAGGCAGCCACTTGGAGTTCAGTGCATACCTTCTCTAGGCATTACCACCTTCCGCTGTACTCTAAATCCAGGGCTGGTTTTGCCACTGCTGTGTTGCAGGGCATTTTGGCAGCTCCTGCTTCATTATAGTTTAGCCATCCTCCCTTACCTCTGCTTTGGGATTCTACCCAAGTGTTAGGACTGCAGCAATGTGAGATGAAGAACATAGTACAGTTTTGTACCTACCATAAATGTAGATGTTCGAAGATCCACATTGCTGCAGTCCAACCCTCCCTCCTTCCCTCTGTAGTTTGAGGTGGTTGTGTGGGTTGGGTTATCCATCTGAGGTATAATTGTATAATTGTATATATTGTATATATTGTACATATTTTTGGTGTTAGGCTGGTTAGTTGTTTAGTTGTTGTCTATGGATTTTGACCTTTCTTTTTAGGGTCTTCTGACATCTGGGGCAAGAAAAGACTGAGGATATGACGTCGGTCATGCGCATTTGTACCCTGACGTTCTGATGTCAGTCAAATGCGCCTTGACCGACATCAGCCTTATACTCTGATATTCGGGCCTACCGAGGGACAGCGGACTACCCAAGTGTTAGGACTGCAGCAATGTGGATCTTCGAACATCTACATTTATGGTAGGTACAAAACTGTACTTTACCACCCTTCAAACCGTCTGCTTCATGTTCATTGAAATTATTGACCTGGAAAACTATATTTTTACTGGCTGTCACTTCAGCAAGAAGGGTTTCCGAGATTCAAGCTCTCTGCATCCGTTTACTTGGTCTTTCACAAGGACAGGGTATCCTTGAGAACAAATCCGTCCTTTCTTCCCAAAGTTGTTTCTCAAACTAATATTAATCAATCTATCGATTTACCAGTCTTTTTCCCTAATTATTCTGACAAAGCTGTGCAAAAGCTTCATTTTTTGGATGTCCATCGTCAGCTCAGGTACTATTTGCATAGAACTAAACAATTCAGGAAATCAGACCAATTATTTGTCTCCTATGCAGAAAACAGGAAAGGTCTTCCAGTATCAAAAGTGACCTTATCCAGATGGTTGTCTTCCACCATTTCTTATGTGTATTCGCTCAGAGGCAAGCAACTACCTTCTAAACCGAAAGCACACTCAACCAGGAGTCTATCCACTTCTGCAGCTTTTCAGGATAGACTACCCATTGATACCATTTGTGCAGCAGCTACTTGGGCCACTCCTCATATCTTTGTCTCTCATTACAAATTGGATTTGGCCTCTAGGGACAGGGCTAGTTTTGGTTCCACAGTTCTCAAGAGTCTGTTCCATTGAGCCACCCGGGATACAGGTGCTAGGACGGTCCCATCCAGCAAGAATGAAGGCGAGATTGACAACTTAACATTTAGAAGTTATGTACCTACCATAACGTTCCATGTTAGTTGTCTTCTCTCGCCTTCTTTCTTGCGTCCCTCCCTCCTTCCCCCTGGCCTGGACAGATCTTGAAGAGTTTCCTCTTCTCAGGTTGTTTCCTCCTGAGCCTTCATTAGAGGAGTCCTTTATTATGAACTTGTTTTTCCTAGTTATATTAGGTTAGTCCTTAGCAGGGTATGTTAGCTACCAAACGAGATCTGAGGTAGTCCCGCCTTGCATCATGGGATATAGGGTTGCCTCGAGCTGGTAAAAGGAGTTCTCAAGCTAAGCAAGTGCCGAGTCGGAGCAGAGAATCGGCTCCGAACCCATCCAGCAAGAAAGGAGAGAGAAGACAACTAACATGGAACGTTATGGTAGGTACATAACTTCTAATTTCTCTCCGACGTCAGAGCGGCTGGAGTACATAAGCATCAGCCGACGCCATTTTCTTCAGTCTTTCTTGCCGTGCGGTGCCCGAAGCAGAAGCAGTTAGCAAGTGCCGGTCGGACAGCTCCTGTATTCTACAATACCGAAGTCATCAAAAAAGCTAAGTACCCCGTTGGGGACCTTTTCTTGCCTCAGCCGATGTCAGAAATTACTGAAAAAGTTAACAATTGTCTTTTTTGTGGTAAACAAATACCTCATAAGGATTTCCACTCTTACTGCCTCCCTTGCCTGGGCCCAGACCACGACGTCTCGGCCTGTGTAGCCTGTGCTCGCTTCAACAAGCGCACTCTCAGACGCCGGGCGGAGTTCGCTGAAGATTTCTTCAGCGATAAATTTGCTTACACCATGCCGCCGGATCTTCCGACATCGCAAACTCCCAAAAAGCGAAAAGACCGGGACCGACATCCTAGGCCCGCGTCTACCACAGACTCCACGCCAAAACCTAAGCGTGAGTGCTCCGGTTCCCTCTGAGACGGTCTCTCCACCGCTCCGAACCGAAGACACCGCATTACCGACGACTCCGATTCCAGATATTACACCGACGCCAGTTATAGACTTTCCTCCGGATACCGAAACCGAGGAAATGCCCGAGACCATTGCTGTAGACAAGGTCACTCCTGCACGTGGAGCTGCCAGGCCTTCTATGGCCATGTCTATTAAGGCCTACACTAGGGCTAAGGCAGCCAGCAAAACAAAGCATATTGCTTCCAAATCCTTACCTCAGCCGACTCCGGAGACACAAATTATGTCCATGGCTGCTGATTTAATTTCCATGATCAGAGGTTCACATGCCCATCCTGAGAGAGCATCCCAGCCTCCTCCTGATAAAAGGCCCCGGGTTGAACCCTCTGACCCTTCTCCTTCAGATGAAGATTCTGAGGGCTCTGTCCACTCTGATAGCCAGGAAGAGCTTTTCCAGACCTATGAGGACTCGGATGCAGAAGATTCCATACCTTCGGCCTCCCCTCCTGAGGATATTTCTTTTGGGGAAGTTCTGCACATCATGAGGGAACATTTCAAATGGCAGGGTCAGGAATATTCTGATTCTAGGAAACGCCTTAGGACTTTCCTTAAGAAGCCTCAGCACAGGCCCTTGGCTATTCCTCCTGTACTTGATGTTCTGGATGATTTGTATTCTGATTCTAGTGCTACCCCTGATTCTCTTCCTCCTGCTCCAGCCAAGCCAGACAGGTATTACAGGGTCCCAGAAACTCATTCCCATTTATTCAGGGCCCATACTGCTGATTTGGAAACTA
Organism: Protopterus annectens; assembly: GCF_019279795.1. Lineage (NCBI taxonomy): Eukaryota > Metazoa > Chordata > Ceratodontiformes > Protopteridae > Protopterus > Protopterus annectens. The sequence goes on along the minus strand of NC_056745.1, from coordinate 766,889,994 downwards.
TTTCACAGGGGCCTAAAGGAGTTTCAGCCTCCACCTCAAAAAATCCTCTTCCCTCCAACAGGGAAGCAAGGTCATTAGAGAGATGGGGTAAAAAGGTTTACACATCCACTACCTTATCTATGAGAGCTTTAAATTGCCTTTTTCATATGTTCCAATATCAGGATTATCTCTTAGAAGATTTACAAAAAACATTAGCTTCTCCTGATCCTTTAGACCGGAAGACTTTGCAGGAAGCTGTACATAACACTCAGCAAGTAAGCAGTCACTTCCTGCAGTGTGGATATGATGCACTGGAAGCTTCATGTAGGGCAGCTATGACAGTGGCAGTGATGCGTAGACATGCTTGGTTAAAAGATCAACCTCTACCAGATCATGTAAAAGCAAAACTTCTGGATGCACCTTTGGAAAAGAACAAGCTTTTTGGTGCAAATGCTAAGGATGTGTTTAAGACCATAGAAGAAAAAGCAAAATCAGTTCAGACTGTGAAAGATTTCCTCCAGGTTCAACCCCCCAGATTCAGTAGGAATTGGCCTTCAAAAAACTGGTCCTTTCCTAATCCAGAAAAGTTTCAAAGGGGTAAGAACAGACGTGGCAGAGGAAGAGGCCAATACAGAGGCCCTTACAGGGGACGACAATGGCAGCCAGGAAACCAAAGAAGTGACGCAGGGGTTTCACCTGCCCAAAAACCACAAACTTAATGACTTTCCTCTACTACCGCCTACCAGGGAACAACTAGAAGCTCCCTTGGGCGGGAAATTATCTCTGTTTGCAGAAAACTGGCACAGACTGACAAAGGACAAATGGATTTTGGACATTATAGACCGAGGGTATAGGTTTCATTTTCATACCTTACCAAGAAAACAAGGCATGCCAAATCTACCACAACATCAAAGGGCAGAGGCTATCAAGCAAATCACTCTGCTGACTCGAATGAAAGCAATAGAAAGAGTTCCACAACAAGAACAAGAACAGGGGTTTTACTCAAGACTGTTCCTTGTTCCAAGAAAAGAATCTCAATGGAGACCAATACTGGACTTGTCCGCATTAAACACCGTTCTCATAGTACAAAGTTCAAAATGCTGACTCTACAGCAACTCCTTCCCATGCTGGGCAAGGAGTCATGGCTGATTACTCTGGACCTCAAGGAGGCATGCCTGCATGTCCCTATCAGACACAGCTGCAGAAGATACCTCAGATTTCTTGCAGGGCCAGAGCATTATCAATTCTCAGCATTGCCATTTGGCTTATCTACTGCGCCCAGAGTATTTACAAAATGCCTGGCATCCGTAATTGCTCATTGCAGGCTCCAGGGTATACAGATTTACCCATACCTGGACGACTGCCTCATACAAGCGGACGACAAATTGATGTTGACAAAAAACCTGGATTATGTCATACGATTACTTCAAGCTCTGGGATACACAGTCAACTTCCAAAAGTCAAGACTGCAGCCATCCCAGCAAATAATCTTCTTAGGAGCCAAACTAGACACTGCCTCTCAGATGGCTTACCTGACAAGACGAGCAAGATAAGTTAACTCAATACTTCAAAGGTTTAGCAAAACTCACCCAGATGACTGCAAGGAGATTCCTACAGGCCCTGGGTTACATGGCATCCTGCATTCTACTGGTTCCATTAGCAAAACATGAGAAAGCTTCAATGGTACCTAAAAAGCATTTGGTCTCAACACAGCAACAACTTGGAGACAATCATACCTCTCATTCCATGCCTACAAAAGGAATTCCTATGGTGGGCTTCGGTGAGCCAGGAAAACACAGGTATGTCATTCAAAAAAACACAGATAACACAGACCATGACTACAGACGCCTCAGACCTTGGATGGGGGGGGCGCACATGGAAGACAGGTGTATACAAGGACAATGGTCTCCAAAGGAAACACATCTGCATATAAACCAAAAGGAAATGCTGGCAGTAATGTATGCTATCGAGGCTTTTCAACACCAACTCCAGCAAGGCCATTTAATGATACGGACAGACAACACCACTGTGATGTGGTACATAAACAAGCAGGGGGGCACCCACTCTTACCCCCCTTTGCAGACTGACAATGCAGCTTTGGGAGAAGTCAGAGTCTAAACATCCAGTTACAATCCCAGTTTGTTCCAGGAAAAGACAGTGTGTTGGCGGACAGCCTAAGCAGGAATTTCACAGATCCACACGAGTGGAGCTTACATCCGAAGGCTTTCAGACAACTCACTTCGACATGGGGCAAGCCAGAAGTGGACCTATTTGCCTCTCACCTCAATCATCTTCTACCAAAATTTTGCACAAGGACATACCATCCAAAGGCTTGGAAAATAGATGCCCTTTCATTCAACTGGAACTCCCTAGCAATCTATGCATTCCCACCTCTGCCACTGATGACCTCAGTATTACTAAAGATCAAAGCAGAGAAGCCCAAGGGAATCATAATAGCTCCGGATTGGCCAAGACAACACTGGTACCCACTACTACGGAGCATATGTCACACCAGGAGGTGGGCCCTCCCTCAGTGGCCTCTACTTTTGACTCAACACAATTTCGAAACACTGCATCTAAACCTTCAGACACTGCAGCTAACAGCCTGGGAGATCCCAAAAATAACTTCAGCTTCTCTCTCTCCAAGGATGTTCAGCGGATACTAACAGAGGCTCGAAGACCATACACCAGAAAGGTTTACTTAGCAAAGTGGAAAAGATTCAGCAATTGGAATACCAGCAAGGGACATGATGCATCATTACTGAACATCCCACTCATCTTGGAATATTTGGCAGATATGTTAGAGCGGCCTCTCGTATTCTTCAATAAAGATACATGCATCTGCTATTTCAGCTAGATACAACACTGATCCTCCTGTTTTCTCTCACCCCTTACTAAGACAATTTCTCAGGGGAATCAAGAACATTAAGCCACCAAGAAAGGCCCCAGTGCCAGCCTGGGACCTCAATTTTGTCTTAGAAAAACTGACTCTACCTCCTTTTGAGCCAGCAGCTTCAGTTGACTTGCAATTTCTCTCATGGAAAACAGCTTTCCTGTTGGCAATTACCTCAGCAAGAAGGGTTTCGGAGTTACAGGCCCTAATGGCAATACCACCCTTTATTATTTTCCACAGAGACAGGGTTTCATTAAGGACCAACCCTACTTTTATGCCAAAGGTGGTATCTAGGGTTTCTCTAAATCAAGCCATTCATCTGCCTGCTTTCTTCCCCAATCCTGAGAATAAGGGGGAAAGACTTTTGCATACCTTGGACATTCATAGACAACTTCGATACTACCTGGACAGAACCAAGGCCAGTAGGAAGTCTGAACAGCTTTTTGTAGCTTACGCCCCTGCAGTCCAAGGAAAAGCAATTTCAAAACAGACTATTTCTAAATGGATTGGACATTGCATCAGATTCTGTTATTCCTTTCATGGGAAGACTGTTCCAGACTGTCAGACCACATTCCACCAGAGCTACAGCCACCTCTACAGCATTTTTAAGAGGGGTGCATACAAAGGACATTCTAGAAGCTGCTACATGGAGCTCCGTGCATACATTCTCCAAACACTACAATCTCCCTCTATATTCCAGATCCAGAGCAGGCTTTGCTTCGGCAGTCCTGCAGGGTTTGATTGCCACACCATCTCTTTCCTAGAGCATACCTCCTCTCCCAGCTAAGCTATGGTATTCTACCCACATGTTATGACTGCAGTTGCATTCTTGAAGGACATAGTACAGTTTTGTACCTACCATAAATGTAGATGTCCGATAGACATGCAACTGCAGTCTGGTTTTCCCTCCCTCCATACCCCTCTATGCCTAGGGTCCACTCCTATCCCCCTTACTCTTAGCTGGGGATATCTGTTATGGTGTATTTGTTTTATTGCTCATGTATTTGTTTGGAATCCTGTTTTTGTCTTCCAATTTGATTACAGCCTTCCTTGGACGGCACCTGGCATCTGGGGCAAAAAACACTGAAGAAAATGGCGTCGGCTGATGCTTATGTACTCCAGCCGCTCTGACGTTGAGAAATGCGACATCAGCCGACGTCGGACCCAGACTTTGGAATCCGGCCGACCGAGGGCTGCCTGAGGCAGGACAACCCACATGTTATGACTACAGTTGCATGTCTATCGGACATCTACATTTATGGTAGGTACAAAACTGTACTTTTTTGCCTTGGCCAAAGGTACATGTCAGCAGTGGCAAGTGGTCATTCCTCAGACCACTCACTTAACACTCCAGTTTCCTCTGGTGTAGTAATTTCAGCCACAACAAATTGGGGGTCAGTTAAATCAGCTGTTCATTGTCCAACAGAGTATGAGAGCCATATTCCTTTATGGATAAAGGGCAGCAGCAACCGAGCAGAGGGGATAAGCAAGAGTAACAGCCACACTAATTTTTTAGAGAAAATTTGTTTGGAAGAAGATGAAATATTCCCCAACTACATGCGACATTCAAAAAAAAAAAGTGAAGGAATACAGAAACAGATGCTTTTTTGTTTTGTGCGCTTGTTATTGGGACAGTGCCAAGTCAGCTGCAGTCTTCAGTGGCATGACCTCCAGTTGCATCAGCCATACCAGCACACAGCTTTTTTTTTTTAACCCACTCCAACTCTATGCAACCGCAGTGCTGTTCTTGGCTTGCATATTTAAATCCCCCAGTTAATTTTTTTCTGGCTTCAACCCACCCCATTCTGGAGGGGGCCCAGATACCTTGGGAATCTAACCTCTGTGGTACTTCCTGTTAGACCAGGGGTGTGGGTAATATGATGGGGAGCAATGTGTTTTGAGCCTGGGAGCTATCTTAATTGCAGTGACCAACCAGTAAACCTAGGTATGGAGGCAACTATTATGACACTGTTGCTGCTGGCCCATGTTATATCTCCGCTATCCTGCAAAGCTCCTTGTCACTACCTGATGTTACTGAAGCATAAGGGTTTTCACCAGTTCTCCCTATGGTTTTGAGGAGCAGGAGCTATCAGCCCATATACCTCCCCATACATCATTGCTGTCCCTACTGGTAGCCTAAGTTTTTCTTAACTTGACCTGCAGCATTTAATGGATGCCCTGCCCTGGGGTATTAAGGAGTTAGTGGAAGCCGACCCTTTTAAAGCTCAATCAAAATGGCACAAAAAGTATTTTCAAAGTGATAAGGGATTAAAGCAAATGTATGTGATGGAAGCAGAGCATAGATGAGTAAATGTGTATTCTGTTAAATCAGAAGTTTTTGGGCAGTAAAAAGGAAGGCAAGCTGCCGTTCAGGTCCTGTTTTGCACAAATAGTGCAGTCATTTTATTACAATAAATGTCTAGTAATAGCAGTAAGCAGCAAGGACGTGGTATTTAGTAACAAAGAAAACTGAGCTGACAAAGATAAGCACAGCATTATGAGGAAAAGAGGTGGGACCGTTAGAGTGAGGCAATACTGAGAACTGTTGATCTATGGAATAGAAAAAGTAAAAGATAAGTATTCTCTACTTCAAAACTTCTGTCTGGGTCGACAAAGCTTTCAGAAAGTGATTGCAATGGTACAAAATGCATCACAGCAGGCCAATCATAGCTCGTTGCAACCCTTCTCAAATTAGTCTTGGAAACCCTTTGCACGTGAAGGTACTACTACCCAGTTTACACAAGCTGGTATGAGATGTTGCATGGTGAAAACATAATAAACATGGAGTAATGTTGCATGTTAAAGCAGTCTTTCTCTGCAGTTAGGGCATGCATAAATGAAAGGCTTCAGTTCAGCAGTTTGTGCTGTACTACCTTGTAATCCTCCAGTATTCTTTTTCAGCTGGAGTAAAAATGTTCATGGACATGTATGAAGCCCTTCAAGCTGTTTAGAATGTTTACTGAATTAAAGGCTTAAACAATTAAATCATCAGGTGTATGTGGAAGCTTGAGTGCACTGTTTGTATGAAAAAAGGTCAAAAGGATCCTGCAACTAACCTCTATGGCAAATTTCACAGGACTTGAGTGAGATGACTTGTGATCGCTAGGACAAATCTAGAGCATCTGTTTTGAATATAGCTAAGAAAATTCAAAAGTAGAGAGGGAGTTAAAACTGTAGAGGAAATTTAAAATGCAAGCTCCACATTGTGTGTAGTTAATGGAATTGCTTTGGTTGGGTGACAAAATCCCAAGTTCACCACCACAAGTTGATTTGAAAATATGTAGCTCATGAAAATAGAACTTTGGAAGTGCTGTGCTCCCAAGATCCATTCACCCAAGCTGTAGCTTGTGTTTAAGTGCATGACCACAGCCTTTTCAAGTATTTTGAAAATTGGAAAAAGTAAAGAATTGGATGGTACTCTTTGGGCCCTTTTTGAAAAGAATGATCTAAATATCCTTCTAGGTCACCTGGAAGCTTACTCGCTTTGTGATAGTTAAGCATATGCAAGAGTGGCCCTTTGATTAAAAAAATGGCAAGTTTGAAGGAACTTTGGGTAGAGGCCATCAAAGCCATTTAGTCTAACAAGGTATTTCTTGGTCACTGAGAGAGAGAAACCCAAGTAAACTGAAATTCAGTTATAAAAGCAGATGTTCTGTTCATATTTTAGCTAAGTTTATACTTGTAGTGGAGCTGATTTGGTCAAAGTAATCAGCGTATTCAGCTGTAATCATTTGGGAGTTGGCCTGCCCTCCATTTAAAGAGGAGCTACCTGTATGCTTAATCCTTGCTAGACTAGTAGGCAACAGGTTTTGGAAGGACACTAACAGTTTTTTGTTCCAGGAAGGAAATCTGTATTAACCTTTTGTACATCTAATTTACATTAGACTTTGGTCCATGTCAGCACATTTGGTAGCTTTTTGACTCTAAGCAAGGAGCTAGCTTTCATTTAAGCCATCTGGTCTATCAGAGGAGTTTGTTTTACATGGCAGAACATACTTGAAAGAAAAGGTAACCGAAGATGTCCTTCCATATCACTGTTGCAGTACTCTTCACAACAGGGATCCCTGTCAAGGGCAGCCCTTTGTCCAGCCAGTATACTAAAGCCTTTTGATTGTAAAGGGTATGCCACATGTATGTTCCCTGCTTGCTGTGAAGGACATAAAAGTTGACTTCTAGATATACAATCATCAGAACTTTGCCACCACTTGAACGCCATCTTTGATAATCTGAATGCCTATTTGTCTGCTGGTTCTGCTTTCAGATAAGTGCCCTGTTGGGGGTTTTCATTTTATCTTGTTAGTGTTGTACTGTGGCTGTTCGGTTTCATGTCATCCAGAAAGGGAAAATGCCAATGCAGGAGACAGATTCCCCATAAAGATGGTCACAAGCAGTGTGTTCTGTGTAGGTGCTTCACATGACCATATGTTTTGTGTGATTTTTGTACTTGTCCCTAAGACATTGAGGAGTCTTCTTTCTTCTCTGGTGATTTAGCTTGAGAACCAGTGACTTAATTTTTTTAAGGATACCATGGAGAGGTGATCTGGCTTGAGCCAGCCATCCATGAATAAAAAGGCTAAGAAAGTTGGGTCTGATTATTCTGCTGTACCACCTCCACATGTCTCTTGACACTGGTGAAAGCCTAGAGGAGTCTGTTTCTTTCTCTGCTGTGTAACTGCTTCGCAGGCCAGCAAGGACCTGATGTCATGCACGTCCATGGAGGCTTTGGTGATCTCCACTTCGGATGTACAGGTGGAACCATGACTGGTTATTACTGAAGGGCCTAGGGCTGTTACCCTAGTTTTAGTTAGGGAAGAGGTCCGTACAACATTGAGTGCAGTCAGGGTCAGAGCCTCCAAAAATGTTCAAGGTTGATATCCCACTCAAAAAGAAGCAGAAAACTAAACATATCCTCAGAGTGAATAGCAGAACTTGACTCCAGGCTTGTTTAATGGTGTTATGGCTCTCAAGCCTCCAGAGTGTGTGTGGTTCCTGATCACCTGGTCTTCTACCCCTTGTAAGAGGCCTGGGGTGCAGGTTGCTGATTCTGATCCTCCCATATTCCTTTGTCACTTGACTAAGATTCTGAGGAAGAAGTTAGTTGGTCTGGATACTCCTTTTTTTCTAGAATTGTAGAATTTTTCAAATGGGGCTATGCTGATGTCTGTCCAAAAGAGGTACTATGAGATTTTACAAATGGAGTCTCCTAGGGCCTCCTGCTGTTCCTCCATTTCGTGCTGCCTTGATGGCTGCTTTTTCTACTGCTTCTCAGGCTCCTGCTTCTCAACCCCTTGCTCCCAAAAAACCCTGCTAGGTTTTATAAGTGCCTGAGGACTGGAAATTTTCTTAAAGGCATCCTTCACATTAGGCCTTTCAGGAAGCCTGCCCCACTTTAGTGGGACCTTGATTTTTTTTTAGGAAAATTGACTCTGGCTCCCTTTGAGCCTGCTGCTTCAGCTTCCTTACAGCATTGTTCATGGAAGACTGCTCTTTTGACCATCCTGCCAGATGGGTTAATGAGTTGCAAGCCCTTATGGATGTTCCTCCTTTTTTAGTTTTTCATAATAAGGTGTACCTTTGTACTAATCCTTTTATGTCCTGGATGGTTGAGTTCTCCATTTGCCCACTTTTTCTTTCTCCACAGTCTGCTAGTGAGAAGGTTTTGCACACCTTGGATTTGCATAAACATTTAACTCTGGTATTGCTGGATAAGACTATAAAGCTTTTCATAAATCTGATCAGCTTTTTTTCATAGGTCTGTAGGGTTGGCTGTTTCTAAGTAAATGTATTCTTGTACATCTAAAGCCATTTCATTTTGCTATTTTCATGGGAGGAGCTTTCATGTCAAGGCTCATTTCACTAGAGCTGTGGCTTCTGGTGCTTTTAGGCTTTGGATACTAATTGTGCTCTTGAGGCAGTAAGCTAGACCTTTGTGCATACCTTTACTAACCACTAAGTTGGATGTGATTTCTAGGCTACAGCTGGCTTTGCCAGGGCCACTTTCCATGGCTTCCTAGAGGGCTCTGCTGGTCCTTCCTCCTCCCAGACTGCATTCTTTCCATTGTAAATAATACTGCAACAGTGATGTGGAAGGACATAGTGAAACTTGTTTTAAATTGATGGAATAAATTGGAATTCTGTGCCTGGCTGTTTTCCTTTGAGTTATGGAATGACAGTGGTACATGTGTGTAAAATCATACCATAACAGTAAGAGGTCCTCTACACAGTTGCAGTACTCTCTCCCTCTCCTCCCAGTTTTATCCTTCTGGATGGATGGTTAACTATGACAGTCATTCCTACTGGAGCTTTTTCAGTTCCGAGGATGGTATGTCTGGATGTTGCTGTACACCAAGGCTTTGGTATACTGGCCAGATGTTGAGCTGCCATTGGCAGGGGATCCCTTTTGTAAAGAATACTACTACAGTGGAGAGGTAAATCAATTTGTATGCAACTGTATTTTAATGGGAGGTCAGTGACTGGTTTGTTTACACAGTCTGGCATGAAAGTTTACGTGCCCACTGTTGGATTATACCAGAGTTGCACCCAGCTTTAAAAATAAATAAAAGCTAAATCTGGGACTCTTGCTGTTTGGAATTAAAGACCTACTGAAGTTTGTTTCTTGCAGACTTGCATGATCGATTTGAAAGTGCAGTGCACTGATACGGAACTTTGAAAGTGCAGACTGTCCACCCTAGCTTGGTTGGCAGTGTTTTTAATAAGAACTTGAGACTTTTTTTAAATGGCACCGTGAGCATTTTTACAGGCCTTTTACCCACTATTGTCTTGCACTGTAAAATGACTTTCCAGTTTTTGTCAGCTTATCAGGTGCCAAGAAATCCTTGTTTCATTTTATTAAGGGTATGGGCCAGTTGCAGTTGTATAGATGTTGATCATATTGATCACTGCCAAGGATTTAAAAGCTTGCTAGCGTCCAAAGCTTCCAAGCACCTTCCATGTACCCAAACTGGCAGCCTTAGTTTAGCTGACTAAAACAAGTTTAGTGAGCCAAACCCTGCAGAGGTTTCCTGCACCAGAGTGCTCCTTTTGTGGCTTCTGAGGATTGGTTGGTTTGTGCTTTCCATCACTGGGCAGACAAGTTCCCCTTTTGGGGGGGGGCTTTTTTCTTAAGGAAAGTTTTTATAAAAGCGGAGTGTTTTGTTTAATGGACTGTCACAAGATTGTAATCTACTTTAAAATGGTGCACTCATTTTTCCTAAGTGTAAAGTAGCTGAAAACATTTTTGCTGTGGAGTTTTCTTTGTATGGCTGGTGTAGTATTTAAATGTTTGTGACATTTTTCTGTCAAAAGTAACTGTTGTGGATTGGTAGTGTTTACTGGCAATTGCTGCTTTTCTTCCTGGGAAAGTGGCACCATTTCCAGGTTAACAATGGAACAGCCTACCAGTCCCCATGGTCAGTTAGGTGGATGACTCTACTGTCCATTTGTTGTCTTGGTTCACTAATCTTTTACCCTGGATCCCGCTGGTGTAGCACCTACAGCCACTGTGGGCCACGGGGGTTACCCATGTCCCCTGCAGCGGATGAGGTCCCATCAGTGGGCAAGGGAAGAGCCGCTCTTGTTGGGCCTGGAAGAGGTAATGGGAATGTTTCCCTATTGTCCATACCTGGTGAAGAAGCTGCTGCCATTAACAGTCGTATGAGCCAGCACTCTTCACACTATGGTGAAATGATAAATAGCACAATTCCCTACTAAGCAAACATAGCTTTATTCCACCACACCAGCATACTAGTTTCAACTTAGCCACCTTCAGTGCTTCAATACCAGCAATGTTACAAGACTTAAATACACACCCCTTGCAACTGACTGGTCTTAGCAAGTCAAGGAGGAAACAAAGCTCCCAGCATAAGCCAACCTTTCTCTTTATTGTGTGACACTTTCCTTTATTATCCCTGTTTAACACATTCTTATCAATAACAAAATGAAACCTTGTACTTTTATGCTGTGAAGTATGTTTATATAAAGCATTGGATCCCCTGGCACATATGTCACTAAGATGTTCCAAAATAGAGTTTCAGTGAAAGTGAAGTTTGTCCAACATGAAATGAATTACATTGTGGCCAGATATGACCCAATCTGTATCTCCGTCCCCAAAAGTATTAATTTGATCAGCATTTGTGTTGGAAGATGAAAAGTACTCAGCCTTAAGAACATATTTATAACAACAATGACCACAGGGATGGCAGATTTTCACTACTGCGCCCCTTAGTCAACTGTCCCAAAGGTGATTTAGCTAAGCCACCTTTCTTATAGTGATTAAACCATTCACCCAAAGTCTTACCCTTCTAAAAGAAAAGACGTTTGCAAAGTAATCATGTTATGTAGTCCAGTCTTGCCTACATTCTTACCCGTGGGTTCGGAGCTGAATATCGGCTCAGACTCTGCCAAACTTTTCTAGCGTGAAATCTTCTATTGGCTGGGCTAAGAAGGCATCCCATGCTGCACTGCTCCATATCCCTAGATCTCGTTTGCCGCTCGTGTAGCTCGGACGTGATCTCGCTCTTGGCTGTGGTTAAGTACCTTTTTCTTGAGAGAATTTGATGCAAACAAAAGCTATTTTAATAGCTATTTCTGTTTGGTGATTGTGGGGTATAATTTGTAGTGTGATTTTTTTTTTTGTGGTGTCCCACTAGCTGTTCCAACTGGCTAGACCCGTTTCAGTTAGAGGACCTAGTCCGTCCCCTTTCTCATCTTAGTTTTTGCTGTATAAAACTGTTTGAGTTAGAGGTTTTAGTGTCTGTCTTCTGTCTGTGAGCTTAGTCTAAAATCGTTTTAGTTAGAGATTTAGCCCTAGTCGTCTTAGTATGTTCCCTCTGAAGATTGTATGTGCTGTTTGTTGAAAAAAGTTGTTCCCGTGCTTAGTGGTGGTGTGTGCCTGTAGTTGCTTTCCAGTCAGGCAGTGACTTGCCTGTTGTTTGACTGATTTTTTGTGATTATTTTCAAGATGTCCAAAGATTCCAAGGAGCACAAACCTTAGGATTTTAAAAAAGTGCTCTAAAGTGTGGTTACAAGATGTCCATCACAGATGGACATTTAGTATGTGTTTTTTTGTCTGGGAGCAATCCACCTGTAGGAGTCCTGTAGCTTCTGCCATGCTTTTAGTCCCAGCGTGCTCCAAGAAAGAATAAGGTAATCCTGAAGGGACTCTTGAAACCCTTGTTCGAAGAGGCCGTAGATCCTGCTTCCAGTTCAAATTCTAAAAAGAGATCTCCAGCTCAGTCAGTCTCCTGGGAAACACCGGAGAAAGTTATGAAACTGGCTTTGACTTCCTCTGCTCCACTGTCGTCTGGGCCGCAGGAAGTGTGTGTTGATGGAACCGGCGTCTGCTCCAATTATATTGGAACCTCTTCGGAGCTGATCCCCCAGTACTAGACCAGTGTCATCTGAGAGGAGATCCCATATCTCCCTCCCTGTCCTCCAAATTCTCCAGGACACTTTCAGATGTGGATGTCGATAGGGTGGTGCAGAGGCTCCTTCAGTCACTGGTTTTGGCTAAATTGTTCTCCGGTCTGTCTCTGTCTGCTCCGGAGCCCATCCCGGCACCTTCTTTGATTATTCCTCCGAGCGCATCTCTGTCTTCAGAGCTGGAATGCTCCACTCCATGTGATGTTCCTAGGTCTGTTCCGATGGTCCCTCCGGGCTCATCAGGGCCGACATCAGCTCAGACCCCCCGTCGGCACTGTCCACTGGGTTCGGTACTCTGGATTCTTCAGTCGGGCCCGAGGGGGACACCTCGGGACACCTGTCTGTTCCTAGTCTACCGCTCGGTGCCTCGGCTTGTGGAACACAGACTCCGGTCATGATCTTGGAGGCTGACCGGTCCTCTGACTGGGGGGGGCAGCCTTTGAGGCCATGCAGAGTGCACTGGCCAGATCTTCAGCCACATCATGCGGGTCGGTCATTATGTCCCCTACCACTCCAGTGAGAGCCTCTGATCACCTCTTATCTATAGACAGCGGAGCCCCAAGGCCTAGGGATACCCTCATGAGTGGCCCCCAAGTTTCTGAGGGCCCCTCAGCTCTTGCCTGAGGAGCCCCCTAGGAAGAAAACGTGCAAGAGGAAGCACATAGGCTCCCAGGATGAGTCTCTCACTTAGATACTGACCTCGAGGAATCGGAGGGGTCCCCCAAGTCATCTTCTGACGGTTTTTCTCCATCCTGGAGATATTGAAACAGAGGTGACTGGCTGTCCATGAGGTTGACTGGCTGTCCAAAGCCCCCTCCGAGGAGGAGTCTGTCTTCCTGAAGGCCTTTGGTGCTCAGCCTTCCGCCTCCTGGGTGTCCCCACCCTTCAAGCTCCTGGATTTAATTTGTCGGAGGGTGTGGGAGATCCCTGATTCTGTGGAACCTGTACCCAGGAGACCCAATAAGTTTGTCTGCTCCCCCGGGTAAGGAGTTTTTGTCCAAAGGAGTCCCTGTGGATGCCATGGTGTTGGCGGCAGCCACTCAGAAGGAACTAGCAGAGACTTCTTCCTCAGTCCATCCTCCTAACAAAGAGTCTAGGACCATGGACCAGTACGGGAAGCATACTCTCTCATCGGCAACCTTTACCTTACGGTTGCTGAACTACCTGTCCCATTTTACTCTGCTCCAGAGAGATGATCTCAAGGAGTTAGGAGATACTCTTGCGGGTAACGTTCCTGAGGCGGTGGCCCAGACTGTTAACACCCAGGTGTCTACCCTCAATTCCATCATTAACTCCTCCATGCGGCTCATTTCATATGCAGCCGAGGGAGTGAGTAGGGCAACAAGCTCAGGAGTCGCCCTTAGGAGGCAAGCCTGGATGCGCCTTTGTCATTTCACAGAGGCCTTCAAGTCTTCTTTCACTGACTCCCCCTTTGATGGTTCGTTGTTCAGAACCAAAGTGAAAGACACCCTCACCAGGTGCGAGTAAGAGGGAAAGACTGCTGTAGGGGTCCGTTTTTCCCTTTCCTCTAGGCCTTACCCCTAGGCCCGGGGGGGGGGGGATGTGGTTCAGGAAATAGGAGTTTTTTTCCTGGTGCACAAGGTGAGCCCCCCTCCAGAGGCAGAGGAGGGGGAGGTTATTCAGGGAGACACCGCCTTAGAGGCAGAGGGGGCCCCTGCAATTCGGGAGACCATGATTCCTTTCGTGGCTCTCCCTACCATCGTTCCTGATGGATTACCCGACTGTGTGTTCCCGGAGCTAGTCGGGGGTCAAATATAGTTATACCCGAAGCCTGGCATAACATCACCCAGGACCGATGGGTGTTATGAATAATTTCCGGAGATTGTCATCCCCTTTACGTCAGACCCCCCCCTCCAGTCAGAAAAATCCCGGACGTTCCACCCAGTCAAAGGAATCACACAGCTTCAGAGGTTTCAAAGCTGCTAAGAAAACTGAGTCATCCAGCATGTTCCCTTGGACCAGATCAGATTAGGGACTTAAGATTCTTTTTGGTGCCGAAAAGAACAGGGAACCTGAGACCCATATTAGAGCTCAGCCAACTGAACAACTATGTACAAAAGTCCAAGTTCCGTATGGTCACACTACAGTCAGTTCTCCCATTGTTGGGGAAAGAAGCATGGATGTGCTCCATCGACCTCAAGGATGCTTACTACCATATCAAAATGGACAGGGCATCCAGGAGTCACCTACGCTTCTGGCTAGGAGCCAGTCATTTTCGGTTTCGAGCCCTGCCCTTTGTAATCTTTTTAAAACCAAGTCCATAAAAAGCTAGTGTTGCAACTAAAATTTGTGATGAGCGTAAGGGGTTCAATCTGATCCTTTCTTGGTATTGTAATTGCTCCTTACCAATTTGCCTTATTGAATCTGACATTCTGTACATCAGATTGCTTAAATCCCCTATCCCAAAACCTCCTTGCGTCCTGCATTTCAGTATTGCATACCAGTTCGGAAGAGCATTCTTTATATTTTCAAACTGAGAATTTGATACATTTCAGTAAATAGAACCTGATCTCTCCATGATGTACCAAAGTAACTGAATGATATGCAGCCAATAATCCAGTAGAAATAGCAGCTTTACATTAAAATAAACTTTTATTTCAGAAAACGAGTGGGTGAATGATAAGCGCTTTCGCGTGGAAACAACCACGCTTCCTCAGATAATAATTTCTCCCACAGACTGAGTTTAAATAATATAACAATTAACACAAAACTTAATTTAATTAATCACCACAATTATCTTTTAAAAGGGTAAAGTAAAAACAGGTTCAGCACACTCTGGCTCTAACAAGATCTAGTGAAGATACATATTCAGAAGCTTATAACCATTAGGTGTCACCATAATCATTTCCACATACAAGTTAAATTATAGACATTACACAAAAAACATATTTATACAAATGTAGATGTATATAATTGAGTTGAAAGGTTATTCAGCAACCTATTATGTGGATTTACGATAGAAATATAGCCATAATAGTGTTTCATGACACAGAGTTGAGCCCTTGCTTAGCGTATCAAAACTTCTTAGTTGTGCAACAAAGCATTTATGGCAAACGAATTAAAGCAACATATAGTATTTTTTTTTTTTGTGAATTTGGTACATTTCTTATAAGGTGGGGGGGGTGGGGTGGTGGTGGCAACTACTAACTTGTAAGATTTACCTGGGGAAACTTCTTGAAGACGTGACAACTCAGTCCCATCTTCCTCCACAGTAACTAGGACATCTAGTAATGTAATCTGTCTGGGGTCATGATGTATACTAAATTGGATACTCCATTTGTTGTTAAGGTATTCCACAAACTCCAAATATTTAACATCAGACATCCAGACAGTCCAAATAACATCTCCAGATGTCCATAGATTCTAAATATTATGGGACTCCTAAATCTGTTTACAGGTCAGCATAAATGGGCACAAATGACGCACCCATAGCTGTAGCCCTAAGTTGTAAGTAATGTTTCTCTCTGAAATAAAACACTTTTTTTGTTAAAACATGTTCACCCAAACAAAAATGTTTGAAACCAGGGATAGAAATTAAATTAAGGCCTATTCAACCAGTATTCTAAAGCCAACAAGCCTGCCCAGTGAGGAATGTTAGTATACAGATGTTTTTCGAGTTTCACTGTTGCAGTCATCACATTTGGGTTATCCCTGCCAGGGTAGCTCTCGGCCGGCACGAATACCGTGACTTAATATTTCTGTGTCAGTTGCTGTTGCTTGAGGACTGACGTCAGGTAGTCAGTAGTATAAAGTAAGGCAGCCAACGCCATTGCATCAGTCTTTCTTGCCGTGGAGCCTGAAGCAGAAGCAGTTCGCCCGAGTGCTGGTTGGCCGCTACCTGAGTTTCCATCTACCAAATTGAAGTTGAAGTCTTCTAAAGCTAAGTACCCTGTTGGGGATCCTTTTTTTGTTGTACTAACTGATGTCTGAAAAAGTTAATTGTCACGTATGTGGAAAGCAAATACCACACCGAGACTTAGTCTTACTGTGTTACTTTAGGCCAGGACCACGACGTCCCCCGTTGTTGCTTCTATGTTTTGTTCAATGCCAGAACTATCTGTCTGGCCCTTATTGTAGCCATATAATGTTAAGTTGTCAATCTCGCCTTCATTCTTGCTAGATGGGTTCGCAGCCGAACCTCGGCTCCGACTCTGCCACTCCAAAAGCTCGAGAGCTAGTTTCACCGGCTCGAGGCTCCCCTATATCCCACAATGCTAGGCGTAACTTCCTCAGATCTCGTTTGCCGCTACGTGATCGAGGTGCTTTTTTCAACTGGCTCAGGTTAGTTTAAAGTTTTTGACAGTTTAGTCAGTCAGGAATCCCCTTTTAGTTAGCTCCCTTTTATAACTTTATATAGTTGAATACTTTTATCCCTTTTTAGTTAGTTTTTCATTAATCTTTCTATTCTAAATTATCTAACCCTTCCCTTGGGCCTTAGGCCCTCTCCTCCCTACCCTTGGTAGTTGTAGTGTCTGTGTTTTGTAGGGAAAATTTTACTTTAAATTTTGCAGTTATAATTTAAAGTTTATTATTTTTAAAGTGTAATCGGTGGGTGTGTATGTGTGTGTGTGTTTGTGGTTACACTTTATTTTTCTTCGGACATGTCCAAAGAATCAAAGGTCTCAGGCTTCAAGAAGTGTGACTCGTGCTGTCAGAAGATGTCTCTGACAGACGGTCACACTTCTTGTGTCTACTGCCTGGGACCTTTGCACTTGCAGGACTCATGTGCTGTTTGCCATGGCTTCAGCCCTAGAGTCCTGCAGGAGCGAAAAAATAAATTCTCAGAGGCTTATTAAAGCCTGAGGGTCCCTCCACTCAGTCATCTGGGAGACCCTCTAAGTCCTCCAGACCTTCGGCTCCAGCCTCTGAGCCGACTTCTGGGGGCTCTAAGTCCATTCGGACATCAGCTCCGGCCAGAGCCGATGAATCTCGAATGCAGGTACCTATGCTGTCCTCTGCTCCAGCCGGAGCCGAGGGAGAAATAACTGAGTCGGCTCCGATAAAGTTGTTGGAGCCGACAACTAAGAAGAGGTCCCGCTCCCCATCTATTGGCTCCGTTCATTCGGTTCCAGCATCACCTTTGCTGTCTGAACGGAGCCATAGATCCCACTCTTCTAGGTCTTCCAGGTTATCGGACCATGACCTTCAAAGAGTAGTGAGTCGACTTAAGTCCGAGGCATTAGCCCAAATGCTTCAAAGTCCGACTCAGCAGTCGAAGACTATCCCCTCCACTCAAAATATTCCTCCTCTGACTCTGAGTTTGGAGCCGGGGCGGTTCGGACCTGAGACTGTGGTGGCGTCGGAACCAATAACCTTGTCTTCGGTTCCGTCGGCTCCGATTTCTTCTTTGGAAGAATCTCGGCGCCGGACTTCCCTCGTCTGCTCCGAGGGGGCGAGTGGCATCGGACCCTTGTCCGACCCCGCTCTCCCTCTCGGTGCTTCGGCGCTGGTGAGTTTGGCTCCGACATCGGCCTCGGAGACATCGCTGTCGCTGCCGGGGGAGGTTTTCAGTTTTTCGGAACGGAGACCTTCGGCTCTGCCTGACATGGGTGCCTTTGTGGTCATGAGGAGCGTGTTAGAACCTGGTTCTAATCCACAGCCGGCTCCTTCTGCCCTTCCCTCCATGGTGCCTCCGGTGATTTCTACTCGCACTCTTGTCCCCGACCGTAGAGAGCCAGCTCCTCAAGTTCCCCTGTGGGGATCTCCTCCTCTTCCGAGGCCTCTCCTGACCCTGTAGGAGAGCCCACTAGGAAGAGGCAGTGTAAGAGGAAGCACATTGACTCCCCTGAGTCTGTCACCTCTGACACTGATTTAGAGGATTCTGAAGGTTCCCCTCGTTCCCCCTCTGAAGATGTCTCCTTTGCAGACATCCTTGAAATCTTAAAACAGAGGGGGAATTGGCCAGCCCTCAACCCTTCAGAGGATGAATCGGTGTACCTTGAGGCGTTTGGCTCTCACCCTTCCACCTCCTGAGTGTCACTTCCCTTTGACCCCCTTATGCAAGTGGTGGCAAAGAAGGCTTGGGCGGCTCCTGACTCAGTGGAACCCACCCCCAGGAGACCATCTAAGTTAATCACGGCCCCCAAAGACAAAGAATTTCTGACCAGAGGCGTCTCCGTTGATGCTATGGTGGTGGCTGCAGCTACCAAGAAGGAACTAGCTGATCCTTCGGTACCTGTTCATCCTCCTAACAAGGAGTCTAGGTCGATGGACAGGTATGGGAAGCGGATGTTCTCGTCAGCGACCTTTGCAATGAAATCGCTGAATTACCTGTGCCATTTTACTCTACTTCAGAGGGATTTACTCAAGGAAGCGAGTGAAATGCTGAAGGACCCAACAGCTGCGGGTTTTCAGGATAGGATGAACTCTCAGCTGGCTACCCTTAATACTATCACCAACTCCTCCATGCGCCTCCTTTCATATGCGGCTGATGGAGCAAGTAGAGCAGCAGGTACAGGTGTAGCCTTGCGTAGGCACGCCTAGATGCGGCTTTGTAACTTTGCGGACCCCTTTAAGGCGTCTTTCACTAATTCCCCCTTTGATGGATCATCCCTCTTTGATCCTCAAGTGAAGGAAAACTTGACTAGGTGCGAGACTGATGGCAAAACTTTCTGCCTTCGGAGTCCGTTTTTCTACTCCTAGACCTTACCCCAAAGGTCAGAAGGGGGGAAAGATGTGTTTCCGGAAACCATCTCAAGGAGACTTGCCTGACGCACAGAGTCGATTCCCCTCTAGAGGCAGGGGGGGAACAACAATGGTAGACGCCGCCCCAGAGGCAGAGGGGGCCCGCAGAATCAGGGCAGTCGAGAACCCTTTTCCGACAAGCCCTTTCAGCATCCCTGAGGTGTTGCCCGACTGTCCACCTTCGGAGGCAGTCGGGGGAAGGTTGTCACTGTACCCAAAAGCCTGGCTATCCCTAACTCAAGACAAGTGGGTACAGTCTATCATTTCCGAAGGCTACAGAGTTCCCTTTCTTTTCATTCCGAAGCTGTCCAACAAATCCCTTCCAGACGTTCCACCCAGTCAAAGGGAACTAGCAGCATTAGAAATCTCAAAGCTGCTCGCAAAAAGAGCCGTTCAACCAGTGCCAGCAGACCAGGTAGGATCCGGAACCTACTCCAAATTCTTTTTGGTTCCAAAGAAAACAGGGGACTGGAGACCCATTTTGGATCTCAGCAACTTGAACATGTTTGTCAAGAAAACAAAGTTCCGGATGGTCACGCTGCAGTCCATTCTTCCCTTCTTGGAATGGGACAGCTGGATGTGCTCTATAGATCTCCAGGATGCGTACTATCACATCAAAATGAATCGACGCTCCAGGAGATTTCTCCGCTTCAGGCTGGGAACCAGTCATTTTCAATTCAGAGCCCTGCCCTTTGGTCTCACTACAGCCCCCCCGAGTGTTCACCAAATGCATGGCAGTGGTAGCTTCTCATCTGAGACGTCAAGGATTCCAGGTGTTTCCTTATTTAGATGACTGGCTCCTTACAGCCCCCACAAGGCATCTCTTACTACTCGCCAGAGACTACACTTTTCGCACATGTCAGGCACTAGGCATCTCAAACTATGAAAAGTCTGTCTTGTCGCCTTGTCGTGTTATTACTTTCATAGGCGCAAATCAAGATGTCAGCCAGACTCACAGAGCAGAGGATAGCAGACATTCACAAACAGGTCTTTCTTCTTTTACACAACAACAAAGTCAAGGCCAGACAGGTCTTGAAAGTCTTGGGAATTATGGCTGCGGCCATCCCTCTCCTACCATTAGCCCACTTCCACATGAGGATTTTACAATGGATGCTCTTCACACAATGGTCCTATCAAAGCCTTCCAATGTCCCATCCTATTCGGATAACTCAATCCTGCAAGAGTCGTCTCTCTTGGTGGATCTCATCCCCTCATCTCCTCCTAGGGAGACCTTTTGTCCCTCCTCCTCCGGTTGCTACAGTGACAACGGATGCCTCCCTGATTGGGTGGGGGGGGGCATTTCCAGGGCAGGACAGTCCAGGGCATGTGGCAACCGTTCGAGTGCCACTTGCACATCAACGTTCTAGAGATGAGAACAGTGCTTCTAGCGTTGCAAGCCCTACAAGACTCTCTTCCCATAGGAACTATAGCAATCCAAACGGACAACATGTCTGTAGTGTGGTACATCAACAAACAAGGCGGAACCAGGTCCTACCCCCTATGTCGAGAGGCACTCAGACTATGGCAATGGGCGATCTCTTCTCAGCAATTTCTGTTAGCAACGCACATTCCCGGGAAATCCAATGTGATTGCGGACAAATTGAGCAGAGCTATTCTCATGACTCGCGAGTGGTCTCTGAACAACTCAGTGTTTGAGAAAGTTTTTCGAAAGTGGGGCAGGCCTTGCTGCGACCTTTTTGCTACTCCCCAAAACAGCAAGTGCGACTATTTTTTCACCCTCTTTCCCCAACCAGGCCATCCCAGCAGAGACGCTCTAGTGCACGTTTGGCCCCGGGGACTTCTTTATGCCTTCCCCCCCCTTCCCACTGATATCCCAGCTGATACAGAAAGCCATCACTCAGGAAGCTTCTATGATCCTCATTGCCCCTTACTGGCCTCGACAAATTTGGTTCCCCTTTCTGCACCGTTATCTGTTGGAACAACCTTGGCATCTGGACCCAGTTCCAGACCTTTTGACCCATCAATCGGGTCAGTTGCACCACTCCCTTCCCTCTCTGAACCTCACAGCTTGGTTCCTCCAATTCCGACCTTAGCCAGGCTTCCGTTGATATCTCACTCAGAGATATCTTGATTGCCTCTCACAAATCTTCCACTCGGAAGATTTATCATAGCAAGTAGAAACGTTTTTCCTTTTGGGCGCAGTCTAAGAACATAGATCCTTTCACTGCTTCTATTCAAACAGTTCTAGACTTTCTAGCCGAACTTTTCCATGCAGGTTCGTCCCCTTCTACCATTAGAGTTCAATTGGCTGCAATTTCGAACTTTCATGTTGGAGTCTCAGAGTCTTCTATCATGTCTCACAAACTCTGCAAGGCCTTTTTAAAGGGAGTCTTTCTTCTCAAACCACCCATCAAAGATCCTCCTCCTCAATGGGATCTCAACTTGGTTCTGGCATCTTTAATTCTTCCCCCCTTTGAACCTGCAGCTTCATGTTCTATAAAATTACTTTCCTGGAAGATGCTCTTTTTACTAGCTATCACCTCAGCTAGAAGAGTCTCTGAACTTCATGCTCTGTGTAGTCGACCCCCTTATCTAGTATTTCATAAAGACAGGGTTTCCTTGTGGACTAACCCGTCCTTTTTGCCCAAAGTAGCTTCATTGGCAAATTTGAATCAAACCATTGAGCTTCCTGTGTTCTTCCCAAATTATTCTAATAGGTCAGAACAAAAGTTGCACAGTTTAGATATTCACAGCCAACTTAGGTACTATCTAGATAGGACCAAACAATTCAGGAAATCTGACCAACTGTTTGTTTCTTATGCAGAAGGTAGAATGGGCCTTCCAGAAGGTAGAATGGGCCTTCCAGTCTCTAAAGTCTCTATCTAGATGGCTTTCTTCGTTGATTACCCTAGTGTATGAAATAAGACATCAACGGTTGCCATCCAAACCCAGGGCTCATTCAACTAGAGCTTTAGCCACCTCGGTAGCCTTTCAAGATAGGCTGCCTATTGATTCGATTTGTTCGGCAGCTACTTGGGCTTCTCCCCATACCTTCATTTCTCATAAGTTGGACCTGGCCTCTAGAGACCGGGCCAATTTTGGTTCCACTGTGCTCAGGAGTCTGTTCCGATAGGCCACCCGGGACAAGGTGCTAGGGACGCGGTCCCATCTAGCAAGAATGAAGGCGAGATTGACAACTTAAAGTTATGTACCTACCATAACGTTCCATGTTAGTTGTCGTCTTCTCGCCTTCTTTCTTGCATCCCACCCTCCTTCCTCCTAGCCTGGACAGACCTAGAAGAGTTTCTTTGTTCCTTATGGAAGTTTCTGCTGGTATTAGCTTTCAAACGAGATCTGAGGAAGTTACGCCTAGCATTGTGGGATATAGGGGAGCCTCGAGCCGGTGAAACTAGCTCTCGTGCTTTTGGAGTGGCCGAGTCGGAGTTGAGGTTCGGCTCCGTACCCATCTAGCAAGAAAGAAGGCGAGAAGACAACTAACATGGAACGTTATGGTAGGTACATAACTTCTAATTTTCACTTAGTCCTCTAATTCTGATATGGCTTCAGTAAGCCGTCTGACAGCAGATCTTCCAAAAAAAGTAAAGATAGACTGCACGGGTTTAAACCTACTGACGACGCTTCCGTTAAGCTAGTCGTCCGTTATCTGATACTCTGAGGCACTTTTGCAGTCCCTAATGCCTGCTTTGGTTGATTCACAGGCTGCTACCCAAGACCCTTTAGGAGTCTGGTATTCCGCAAAACCCTTTGACTAAGGATCCAGTGGTAGTCTCTACCTTGGATGGGTCCGGAGCTGCTGAGCAGGCACTGGCTTCTGAGGAAGTCCTTTGCACTACTGAATCTCTACACAAACTGACATCATCTTTTGCGACTACTGTTCTTTCAAAAACAGTTTCTCAGGCCCAGGGTACGAACCACACCCAAGAAATCGACATGCCACTCGCAGGTGCCTGCTACCTTGCATCAGTCTCAAATGCTTAAAATGGTGGAAGACCTTCTCATGCTGCTCAGGGAAAGCCAAGCTACCCCAAAGAGATCTGTCCCCTGTAGTTTTGTCTATACAAGAGACTGATTAATTTGATGCATCTGAATATAAAGACATGCAACCCCTCTCCACTTATGAGGATTCTGATGCAGAGGATTCCATTCCTTTAGCCTTTCCCCCAGAGGATTTTTCCTTCGGGGAAACCCTGCATACTTTAAGGGAGCATTTCCAGTGGGAGAGTGAGGACTACTCTGTCTAAAAAGAGACTCAGAGAATTCTTAGATCTTCCACAACACAGACCCTTGGCCATCCCCCAGTTTTAGATGTTGTGGAGAATGTTTTCCATGAATCTAGCTTAACTCCTGACACCCTTCTTCCAGCTCCCAGTAAACCAGGCCAGTACTACAAGAGTCCCTGACTCTCACAAATATCTTTTTAAAAAAATCTTACAGCTGACCCTGAGGTCATTTCTCAATGGCCAAAAGGGATTAAAGCAACCTCTAAGAATCCCACCCCTTCAGACAACGGTTCCTGAGCATTGGACAGATGAGGTAAAAAAGTATACACCTCGGCTACTCCTGCTATCAAGGCACTAAATTGTCAGTTCCATATGCTGAAATTTCAGCAACGTACCTTGGAACCCCTTAAATGTCTTCCTTTCCTGCTTAGGCAGAATCTAAAGAATTACAAGTTTATGTAATCTGCAAGTTGAGTAACCAAACACCTTGCACTGTGGTTTTGAGGCCCTAGAAGCTTCTTGTAGGGCAGCAGTCACTGGATCTGTCATAAGGCATGCATTGATTAAGGAACAGCCCCTGCCCCAGACCATATCAAATGTAAATTTTTGGATGCCCCATTGCACAAAGATAACTTATTTGGCACTAAGGCAGAAGAGGTCTTAAAGATGGAAGAAAAAGCAAAATCTGTGTAAACAGTTAAGGATTTCTTGCAGGTCCAGTCCCCTAGGTTCATCAGGCATTGTCACTCCAAACACTGGTCCTTTCCTGCTCCCAATAAACCGGCCCAGGCTAGGCCCCTTGGAAACAGACTCCCCCCAGACAGCAGCCACAGATGATGCAGAGATCTAAGCAGTGGACTACCTCCACTTTAAAACCAGGGAATTCTAAGCCACCCTCTTATGGTAAGAACTCACAATGACTCACCTCCTCCACCCCTCCTTCTGCTCACCTTCATTTTACCCCTAGGAGGAAAACTCT
The DNA here is from genome assembly GCF_019279795.1 of Protopterus annectens. Lineage (NCBI taxonomy): Eukaryota > Metazoa > Chordata > Ceratodontiformes > Protopteridae > Protopterus > Protopterus annectens. The sequence continues at coordinate 766,865,816 of NC_056745.1, read as the reverse complement.
CCTCTGTCTCAAGCACCTTGGGCCACCATTACCAAGGACCTCTAGGTTCTGAGCATTGTCTTAGGGATGCAAATTTTCCTTCCGCACCCTTCCACCCCAAAAGGGTTCCCAGATCTATCACCAAATTTGTGGGCAGAGGTTCAAAAGCAAATCCCTTTCCCTGCTGTCCGAGGGCAGTAGAGTACGTTCCTGCAGAACAGATATCCCAAGGTTCCTACTCAAGACTATTTCTGGTACCCAGAAAGAGGGGACCTGACGCCCCATCCTCACTCTATCCATCCTAAACACCTTCCTGGTGATCCAAAAATTCAAAATGTTCACCCTCCAGCAGCTGCTACCCATGCTGTCAAAGGACGCTTGGCTAGCCACCCTAGATCCAAGAGGCCTACCTCCACATTCCTTTCTGGGAATCATGCTGGAAATATCTCCGATTCAGGGCAGGATCTCAACACTTTCAGTTCTCTGCACTTCCCTTGGGTTATCTATTGCTCCCAGTTTTTTCACAAAATGTCTGGCTCCGGCCATTGCCTTTTGCAGACAAATATTCAGATTTACCCCTACTTAGATGACTGCCTTGTTCAGGCAGACGGCCAGGAAAAGCTGCTCAAGCACCTGGCCTTTGTGGAGACCCTCCTAAACTCTCTAGGATACACAATCTAACAGGTGCCTACCCAAAGGATAATCTTCCTGTGAGCAAGTCTGGACACAGCGTCCCAGATGGCATACCTTACACCAGAGAAACAAATTTTCCTGACACCCTACTTCTCTCAACTAGCCACCAGGCCCCAGCTTAACTGCAAGGAAGATCATGCAAGCTCTGGGGTTCGTGGCATCTTGCATACTACTCATTCCATATGCAAGACTGCATATGAGGAAACTTCAGTGGTACCTAAAGAGCCTTTGGTGTCAACACACTCAAGACCTGGAAACTCTATCTGTAATTTCTTGCCTCAAAAGATTTTCTTTGGTGGGCAATCCCTCAACAAGGGACTTCTTTTCTTCCCACCCCACCCCTTCCCAGACCCTCACCACAGACGCATCAGAGTATGCTTGGGGTGCACACCTGGCCTGCAGGTGCATACAGGGCCAGTGGAGCCCACAGCAGATCCCTCTGCGCATCAGTCAGAGATGATGGCTGGCTCTCCTGATCAAAACAGAGCACCACTGTGATGTGGTACATAAACAGCCAGTAGGGACTCACTCCTACCCTCTGTGCAGACTGGCCATGACCATTTGGCACACAGCCTCTGCCATGCAACTACACCTGTTAGCGCAATTCCTACCAGGCTCTCAACTCTCTGGCAGACCAGTTAAACAGAAATCTTCTGGACCCACACGAGTGGCAACTCAACAGAAGTAAAGCAAAACAATGAGGCAAGGTACCCGAAGATACTAATCAACAAAAAAGGGTGCAGGCACAAAAAAAAGGTCCACAAAGTCGCGTACCAAGCAGTAGTAAGAAGGAACAGCCATTTATTCAAAACATAAACGCAGCATTCCCCACAGTGTTTTTGTCAACAAGACTTCTTCAGATGTATGAATAAACTCATCACTAGCTGTTACATCCTCTTTTATACTCCATAATCTTGTAATTACATAAGAGGCCAGGATTGAGGTAAGGGAGTTGTATTGGCAACTGCTTTTAGAGGCCAATAGGATCCCGGGGCTTATTGAACATTTATCTGTTGCCCCTATACTGAAAATGAGAGCTGCAAAACTGTAACCTGTGGCCTCTATTTTATGACAGTGCTGCAATAAATTTTTAAACAAATTTTTACGCACCTAGCCTATTCATGTATTTATGTGAATGTTACTTCATGCACTTTAGTATGCAGTTTTATTTATAAATATTTTGATTAAAGAATTTAATGCATTTATATACATATATATATATTTACATTTATATATTTGTACATTCATATATTGATGTATTAGTATTTATATAGGAACACAGGTTGGTTTTAAACTGTTATGATCTATTTAACTGTACTAGTTTTAACTTATTAAACAATTATGTAATTAAGGGGTTATGGGGTATAAAAGAGGATGTAGCAGCTAGTGATGCACTTGGTACATCTGAAATCTTACTGACAAAAACTCTGAGGGGTGTTGCGTTTGTTTTGAATAAACGGCTGTTTCTTCTTACTTCTGCTTTGGTACGTGACTTTGTGGGCATCCTTTTGGTGCCTGTAACTCAACAGAAGTACCTTCACCCTAATAACTCAGAATTGGGGAGCTCCGAAGGTTGACCTCTTTGCCTCCCATACCAACCATCAGCTCACCAAATTCTGCACCAGAGAGCGTTACTGCATGGCTTGGAATGTGGATGCCCTGTCCTTCCCTTGAGTCAATCTATCGGTCTATGCCTTTTCTCCCCTACCTCTCATCCCCAGGGTACTGCTCAAAATAAGGGGGAATAAAACAAGGATCATTCTTATAGCTCCAGACTGGCCCCAGCAACACTAGTACCCCTTGCTGTGCAGCCTGCCCCCACTGCCTCCATGGCATCTTCCTCAGATTCCAAATCTCCTGACCCAGAGGGAAGGGGAATTCATGCATCCCCAATTGCAGATGCTCACTTTGGCAGCTTGGCTTATTCCCTAACCCCGAACCTATCTGCCAACCTCAGTAAACAGGCTCTGGATGTTATAATGAGGTCAGACGCCCTAGCACCAGAAAGTCTTATGTTGATAAATGGAAAAGGTTCTGCATCTGGATCCAGGCTAAGGGAGCCAGTAAGGCACAGCCCTCACTCCCTCTCATCCTGGATTACTTGACCTACTTCACAGTGGCCTCTCTCTCCTCTATAAAAACTCATGTCTCTGCTATTTCTGCTAGTTTTCTCCCACCCTGTGATCAAACTGTTCCCAAGAGGGGCCAGCAACTTGAGGCCACCCAGAAGGGCACCAACACCAGCTTGGGACCTTAACTTTGTATTGGAAAAGCTCACCCTGCCCCCTTTCGAACCAGCTTTTTCTACAAAGCTAAAATTTATCTCCTGGAAGACAGCATTCCTTCTGGCCATCAGTTCAGCCAAAAGTCTGAGCTGCAAGCACTCATGGCTATGGAACCATTCATCTTCATGCAGACAGGGTATCCCTCAGAACTACCCCATCCTTAATGCCCAAAGTGGTGTCCAGTGTGGCTCTCAACTAATCCATTCATTTGCCCACCTTTTTTTTAATCCCCAGAACAAGGGGGAAAGGATTCTTTTCACTAGATGTGCAAAGACAACTCAGATTATATCTAGACAGGACTAAATCATTCAGAAAGTCTGATAATTACTGGTTAACTTTGCTACAGGGGCAGAAGGCAAAGCCATCTCCAAACAATTTCCAAATGGATAGCACACTGCATCCATTTCCGCTACAAACAGCATGGAAAGCCTCCCCCAGGGGGTCAGGACACACCACCAGAGCAGCCTCCACCTCTGCAGCTTTCCTCCGAGAGGAGTCCCCACCAGGGACATCTGGAGGCTGCCACCTGGACATCTGTTAAGTTTTGCCAAGCGTTACCACCTGCCTCTCTTCTCCAAATCCATGGCAAGGTTTGCCTCTGCAGTCTTGTAGGGCATCCTAGCCAGCCCCTAGTTTTCTTGACTGCCTCCACTCTTTTCCTCAGCTTTGGAAATCTATCCAAATGTGATGACTGCAACAGTGAAACATGAAGAACAAAGTACAGTTGTGTACACTTACCATAAGTGTAGATGTTAAAGTGTATTCACTGTTGCAGTCCTGGTTTCCCTCCCTCCATCCATCCCCCTTTCTTCTTTCTCCTTTTATTACCATTCTTCCTTATTGTTCTCCTTTCCTTACAAGGGACATATTGGTGTTCATTTTCCACTGGTGGGGTTCTTCCACTGGAGCCTGGCCTCCTACTTGGGTGCTCCTGCCAGGTTAGGGCAAGAAAAACTGATGTAATGGCGTTGTTTGCCTTAATTTATACAACTAACACCTGACGGTCCTCAAGCGACCGCAACTGTTACAGAAATACTGTCTGGTATTCGGGTTGACCGAGGGCTACCCTGGCAGGGATAACCCAAATATGATGACTGCAACAGTGAATACACCCGTACATCTACATTTATGGTAAGCGTACACAACTGTACTTGTGTCCAGTGATCCAATGTGCACAATAACCAACCATGATCTGATTGCATATGTTCAATTATCACTTTTATCTTGAATCCTAGATTGTGCCATTTTCAACAAAGGTTTTAAGCAATACACAAATACAGATAATGGTTCCGTCAGACCCCCTACCAGAAACAATGGGCCTGCCAGATGTACAATTTGAATTTTTAATAATCTTGGGTAAAGATGCAAATATCTCAGGATCCTATACTGTTAAATGCCTAAATATTTCTCTGGAGATCTCTACTGCTAACCTCAAAAAGCTGTCAATTTCCATCTTAAATGTTGAAGTGGCATCCAGGTGCAGTCTTTGATTATTGATGGTCTTACAACCATTTTTGGGCTTCTGTGTAGTACATGGCCCAGTCCTATACAACTTTAGTAGCCCCTTTATCAGCCTTATTAAGTTGTTGGAAGCCAAATCTTTCATAGCTTGCCATTCCACCTTGGTTATTTTGTTTCCTAATGATAGAATGAGCATATGTATAATATAATTCCTTCAATTGTTGCTGAAAGCTGGCCACAAATTTTAACAGGGGGTGTAAAAGTGGAGGGTTTGAACGTCAACCTAGAGTACTCTCTTGATCATGTCTATCCAAAAAATATAATTTCAGATTTAATATACAAAAAGAAAACATTGGCAAAGATGTCTTCTGATGCATTATAACATGGAACGAAACTCAAACGTTTGCTTAATTCAGTATATACAGAAGAGACAACCTCCTGCACTGATGTTTTCTTCCACCCCTTCTGACTGGTCTAAAGGGAATACCCATCTAGAAGAGGGTGAAGTCTCTAAATCAGTTTCAGTGGCTAAAGAAAACTCTTCAGCCGAGGTGCCAGAGTGGTTTCCATTTTCTAACACATTGGGGTTATATGTCCAGCCACATGCAGTTCAGCATTTTGTTGGATAAACTGCACGCTCATTGAAACTCAGGATTTTGTGACATCTTAGTGACAGATGTGCCAGGGGTCCAATGTTTTATGTAAACATAACTTTACAGCGTGGAACTGCAAGATTTCATTTCATTATGTTGGTACAAGATTGTATTAAACAGGGATAATAAAGAATACTGCCACACTGTTAGAGAAAGGTTGGATTATTAGGCTGGGAGCTTTGTTTCTTCCTGGACTTAATGAGAATTTGTAGAACAATCGTTTGTAAGGGGTATGTATTAAGTCTTGCAACATTGTTGGTGTTGAAGCACTGATGAAGGCTTAAAGCTGAAACTGAATAAAGGTATGTTTTCTTAGTAAGGAATTGTGCTATTTATCCATTCACCATCGTGAGGAGTGCTGGCTAATGTGTTGGTCTATATCAAGTGTTTTTTTGCTGTGCACATTGCCTTACTTGCATGAACTGTTGGTAGTTAACATTGTCCCCATTTTTTTTCTGTCAAAAAGAAACCAAATATGTCTAATGAAATTTGTCTAGTAGCTTACTGGGTCTGTCTGGGTTGAATTCAGGCAGTTTATCATTATTGTAAAGTAGTCCTGGAGAGATTCAATATTCTGAATCTGAAATGGAAGATGCAGGGATGAATTTTCTTCTGATTCAGACTTCATTTGGATTCTTCCTCTGTTTATTTTCTGAGACTACTGCTAGAATGTGCCAGTGTCGTCTTAGTGGGAGAACACTAAGGGTTTATGTCTCAAAGAAAATACTGAGTTGTAAATGGCAGGATTTTCCAGAAACCACACCCATTCCTCCTGTTCTCTCTCTGCGTATAGGTTGTTACTGCCTGCTGTTTTCCTGATGGCCAGTTGCCCCTAAAAAGGCAGGTAGGATGTACACAATTCCCCAGTCTTTTAAAATTTTTTATACTATTACCAAATTTGACTGAGTAGCTATAGCTTTAGATCAGACTGCTGCTAAATACTTGGTTAATTCCAATCCTTTGCTTTCTGGCAAGGATGGAGAGACTTGTGTATGGGGGGTGTATACTTCTGCAACTTTGATTTTTAGAATTTTGAATGGTCAGGCTCGTGTGTGCTGACAAGTTGTGAAAGCATGAAGAATGCTATCCACAGTTACTTGTGAGGAAAATATCCAAGGAGTCATTCCTCATCCTCCATATCACTTGTTTCCACCTTGTTCATCACATATTGGCCCAAGGAGTGATAGATCCAGTTTTTCCTTCCCAGGTGGGGATGGGTTTTTTATTGAAATATGTTCCTAGTGCCAAAGAAAAAAAATGGTTGGAGACCAGTTATGGAATCATTTTGCCTAAACCGGTTTGTGATGGTGCCTAAACTCAAAATGTTTTTTCACAACTAACTTGCTCTTTTTTTTTTCAAGTTTCCTGATAACAGTAAAGTTAAAAGATGCTTATCACATCCCTTTTAATCTAGACAAATGATCAATTCTTTGCCTTACCCTTTGGACTACTCACTGCACCAAGAGTGTTCACAAAGTGTCTAGCTCCGGTTATAGCTCATTGCAGGCTACAGGGTATTCACATTGTTTCCATATCTAAACTAATCTTTGTAAAGATTTTAAATGTCTGGAATCTCTTGTGGTTGAGATCTCTACACAAGCTGGGGTTCCAAGAGAACATTCAGTAGTTTGACTCCTCTTGTAGGATTGTGTTTCCTGGGATGTCAAACACCTTAGTTCACAAGATTGCTGTCAGATTTTGGTCACTAAGGAGGAGCACCTCAGGATATTCAGTCTTATCTAGGATTCTCATGGCACCCCTAACAAGACTGAGAAAGATACTTGTATCTTAAATCTCTTTGGTCCACGCATCATTGCCTTTTATCTTTTCAAATCTCACTGTTTGGATTTGTTTATAAGAGGTCTTTTGATGGCAACAGATATCCTTAAATCCAGGTCTCCCCTTTTTTCAATCCCTACTCTAAAGTAGTCAGCAAAGACTCTTCGGACTTTGCATGGGGAGCAGTTTCAGGAGGGATAAAGGGGGGGGGGGGTTGAGACAACAGCAGACATAAATATCAAGGAGATGCTTGCCCTGACCAAGGCACTCAACTCGGCTTTGTTTGGTCCCTGTGACCTCAAGTGGTTACAGACACCACAGTCATGCGGTACATCAAGCAAGAGGGAGCTGGGTCGTATCCCTGTTGCAGATGTGGTAGCTTGAGATATGGCTTCACAACAGTCTCACTCTGCAGACATCTTGCATTCTGTCAGTGCAAAATTGTGGCAGCCTAGGACCAGGGCAGACCCTCATGAATGGAAGCTAGGTCAGGGAATATTTCAAAGATTTGATTCATCTGCTGGGAGTTCATGTAGACCTCTGCCTCATATCTGAACAGTCTACTGTTGGCATTCTGTTCCAGGACTCCTTGCAGGACGGCCAGAAAGACGGATGCCTTTTCCTTGGACAGGAATGTTCTCTGCATGCTTTCCACTAATGTCAGGGTACTTCTAAAGATTCTGAAGGAATCCCACAGATCATTGTGGTGACTCCCTTCTGCCCCAGGCAGCATTGGTTCTCCCTTTATCTGGAAATGACCAGGGCCATTTACCACAAGCTTGCTCAGACTGGATCTACTTAGACATGTTTTTTTGATGCATCCTGATGTCAGTCATCAGTTTGCCTGCATGATGGGGTCTTCGTTTTAGGCACCTGTTTACTGAAGATATGCAGCAGGTACTAATGGAGGCCACTAGAAAAGCATATATTAGCAAAAGGAAAAGGTTTTCTTGGTGCCAACAACATGCCCAACACCTCTTCAGGACTAGTTCTCTGGTTTTGAGTTACTAGCCTATGGCCTTCCTTTCCCATGTCAATGTTCATTTGTTGGCCATATCAATGTCTGCTCATGGATCCTCTTTCAATGCAGTCTTGTTTCAAAATGTTCTTAAAAGGTTTTGCATGAAAGGTGTTCAAGAAGACTGGCAGCCACTCACTGGCATCTTAATTCTGTTACAGAAGCTAGCACTTGCTCCATTTGAACCAAGTAATCTGGCTGAGTTGAGGTTCTTGACATGGAACAGGTTTACTGATTGCTCTGACCTGTGCAAGAAGGGTAACTGAGTTGCAATGCCATATGGTGATCAACCCTCTTACATTTTCCTTAGGGACAGGGTTTCTTTGAAAACTACTACTTTTATGCCTAAAGTGTTAATTTTCTTTGAGCAATCCACCTACTCATGTTCTTTCCTGAACCTAAAAATGAGGGAGAAACATTACTCCATACCTTGGATGTCCACAGCAACTCTGGTTACTATCTTGGCGGAACTAAATCTTTCAGATCCGAGGATCAATACATGTCTTGGTAGGGTAAAAAGGGACTACCTGTGTCGAGACAATTTCCAAATGGTTGCTTAAGATTACCTTTTATACTCACCATAATAAAACTATTCCAAGGAGAGTCAAGGCACACACTACCATAGCCTTGGCTTAATCTAAGGCTTTTTAGAAAGGATTGTATTGCCTAAGTATTTTAGAAGCTGCTACTTGTTCCTCTGTATGTACTTTCCAAAGCACTAAGCCCAGTTATTCTCTATGTCCGGATTCAGCTTTGCCAGGACCATTTTCCAGGGGTTCCCGGCTCTTTGTCCTTCAACCTCCCAAAAGTAATCAACTAAGGTAATCTACACACATGCTAAGATTAGTGCAGTAGTGATCAATATGAACTTAGTACAGTTGTGTAAGTGAAACTTACTGTAACAGATGTTAGAATGATCACTGCTTCATTAGCTGCTCCTACCCTCCCCCTTGTTTTTTGGTGTTTGCCAGGGTGTGAACATTTATGTTCCTAGCGTTGTCCTTCAATAACTCAGCTTCCCTCTGCTAGCATGCAAGCTCTGAATGGCTTTGTGCCCAAACTGGTCCATCTCCACTCAAGCTCTCTGACAGTTTGGGGGCGTGGAAGGTGCCCTGAAGTTTTGGAAGCTATCCAGCTGCTGTATTCTTGGCAGGATACAACTCCTTGCTAAGGCTACTGTAGCTGTGATCATTTGAAAATCTGTTATGGTAAGTTCATAGGTTCATAGGTTCATACTAGGCTATCTGCCCAAGGGCATTTATAAGCCCAGCCCATAGTTATGTGGCTTTCGCCACCCCTTTAGTTTGAATAAAAACTATGCCTATCATTTTGCTGTGCCTCTGTCAAGCAGTGACGCTGAAGTAATCCCTGGGGTATATCTGCAATCTCCCATCCATTGGTCAAGATTCCTCTTGAACAAGACCAGAGAGGTGCTCTGCCTCACATGTACCGGGATTTTGTTCCACAGCATAGGGAGTCTCTGGGTGATGAATCTGTCCCTCCAGCACGTTCTATTTATAACCGTGTCAAGGTTTAAGTCTCCCGCCCTTGTGGTTCTGAGGGATCTAGATTTTTGAGGTGAAGCATATTCATCAAATCTGGGTTTGACATGGCCTTATATGTCAGGCACAGGTCACCTCTGAGCAAGCGGTATGAGACTGAATAGAGCTGGAGTTCTTTCCAGTCGGGCAGCATAAGACATATTTTTGAGACCCTTTATCCTTTTGGTGAGGAACTTTTGGGGCCTTTCAAGCTGCAGCAGGTGTCTGGTCAGATACATTCGAACGGGGCATTGTACTCAATCATAGGTCTAATAAGTGATGAGTACAGGGGACGATGACCTCCCTTGATCTAGATGTGAATCCCTTCATGATCAGGTGGGTGATATAGAAGGTTTTCCTAACTACTTTAGCAACATGAGTGTCAAACGAAAGGCTACTGTCAACCTGGGTCCCCAGATCTCTGATGACTTTTTCTGTGCTCAGTGGATTGCCACCTATATGGTAGCTAGGGGTAGCCTTGTTTTTCCCAAAGGGTATGACTATGCATTTTGGCGTTTAACTTCAGGCCATGGCACTGGCACCAGTTATCCATTTCTGTGAGGCCCTACTGGAGGATATCTGTGTGAGATGTGTTTTCGACTATGGCGCCCAGTTTGCAGTCATCTGCAAACTTTGTCAGCCATAACCCTCCTGTGTTTGCTTGTACTTCAGAAAAGTAGATGCCGAACAAGAGTGGACCCAGGACTGAGCCCTGTGGGATACCACTTGTGACAGGCTTTGAGTCTGACATGGCTCCAGCAACTCTGACCCTGTGGGTTCTGTCAACAGTGAATACACCCGTACATCTACATTTATGGTAAGCGTACACAACTGTACTTGTGTCCAGTGATCCAATGTGCACAATAACCAACCATGATCTGATTGCATATGTTCAATTATCACTTTTATCTTGAATCCTAGATTGTGCCATTTTCAACAAAGGTTTTAAGCAATACACAAATACAGATAATGGTTCCGTCAGACCCCCTACCAGAAACAATGGGCCTGCCAGATGTACAATTTGAATTTTTAATAATCTTGGGTAAAGATGCAAATATCTCATAGGATCCTATACTGTTAAATGCCTAAATATTTCTCTGGAGATCTCTACTGCTAACCTCAAAAAGCTGTCAGTTTCCATCTTAAATGTTGAAGTGGCATCCAGGTGCAGTCTTTGATTATTGATGGTCTTACAACCATTTTTGGGCTTCTGTGTAGTACATGGCCCAGTCCTATACAACTTTAGTAGCCCCTTTATCAGCCTTATTAAGTTGTTGGAAGCCAAATCTTTCATAGCTTGCCATTCCACCTTGGTTATTTTGTTTCCTAATGATAGAATGAGCATATGTATAATATAATTCCTTCAATTGTTGCTGAAAGCTGGCCACAAATTTTAACAGGGTGTAAAGTGGAGGGTTTGAGCGTCAACCTAGAGTACTCTCTTGATCATGTCTATCCAAAAAATATAATTTCAGATTTAATATACAAAAAGAAAACATTGGCAAAGATGTCTTCTGATGCATTATAACATGGAGCGAAACTCAAGCGTTTGCTTAATTCAGTTTATACAGAAGAGACAACCTCCTGCACTGATGTTTTCTTCCACCCCTTCTGACTGGTCTAAAGGGAATACCCATCTAGAAGAGGGTGAAGTCTCTAAATCAGTTTCAGTGGCTAAAGAAAACTCTTCAGCGAGGTGCCAGAGTGGTTTCCATTTTCTAACACATTGGGGTTATATGTCCAGCCACATGCAGTTCAGCATTTTGTTGGATAAACTGCACGCTCATTGAAACTCAGGATTTTGTGACATCTTAGTGACAGATGTGCCAGGGGTCCAATGTTTTATGTAAACATAACTTTACAGCGTGGAACTGCAAGATTTCATTTCATTATGTTGGTACAAGATTGTATTAAACAGGGATAATAAAGAATACTGCCACACTGTTAGAGAAAGGTTGGATTATTAGGCTGGGAGCTTTGTTTCTTCCTGGACTTAATGAGAATTTGTAGAACAATCGTTTGTAAGGGTATGTATTAAGTCTTGCAACATTGTTGGTGTTGAAGCACTGATGAAGGCTTAAAGCTGAAACTGAATAAAGGTATGTTTTCTTAGTAAGGAATTGTGCTATTTATCCATTCACCATCGTGAGGAGTGCTGGCTAATGTGTTGGTCTATATCAAGTGTTTTTTTGCTGTGCACATTGCCTTACTTGCATGAACTGTTGGTAGTTAACATTGTCCCCATTTTTTTTCTGTCAAAAAGAAACCAAATATGTCTAATGAAATTTGTCTAGTAGCTTACTGGGTCTGTCTGGGTTGAATTCAGGCAGTTTATCATTATTGTAAAGTAGTCCTGGAGAGATTCAATATTCTGAATCTGAAATGGAAGATGCAGGGATGAATTTTCTTCTGATTCAGACTTCATTTGGATTCTTCCTCTGTTTATTTTCTGAGACTACTGCTAGAATGTGCCAGTGTCGTCTTAGTGGGAGAACACTAAGGGTTTATGTCTCAAAGAAAATACTGAGTTGTAAATGGCAGGATTTTCCAGAAACCACACCCATTCCTCCTGTTCTCTCTCTGCGTATAGGTTGTTACTGCCTGCTGTTTTCCTGATGGCCAGTTGCCCCTAAAAAGGCAGGTAGGATGTACACAATTCCCAGTCTTTTAAAATTTTTTATACTATTACCAAATTTGACTGAGTAGCTATAGCTTTAGATCAGACTGCTGCTAAATGCTTGGTTAATTCAATCCTTTGCTTTCTGGCAAGGATGGAGAGACTTGTGTATGGGGGTGTATACTTCTGCAACTTTGATTTTTAGAATTTTTGAATGGTCAGGCTCGTGTGTGCTGACAAGTTGTGAAAGCATGAAGAATGCTATCCACAGTTACTTGTGAGGAAAATATCCAAGGAGTCATTCCTCATCCTCCATATCACTTGTTTCCACCTTGTTCATCACATATTGGCCCAAGGGTGATAGATCCAGTTTTTCCTTCCCAGGTGGGAATGGGTTTTTTATTGAAATATGTTCCTAGTGCCAAAGAAAAAAAATGGTTGGAGACCAGTTATGGAATCATTTTGCCTAAACGGTTTGTGATGGTGCCTAAACTCAAAATGTTTTTCACAACTAACTTGCTCTTTTTTTCAAGTTTCCTGATAACAGTAAAGTTAAAAGATGCTTATCACATCCCTTTTAATCTAGACAAATGATCAATTCTTTGCCTTACCCTTTGGACTACTCACTGCACCAAGAGTGTTCACAAAGTGTCTAGCTCCGGTTATAGCTCATTGCAGGCTACAGGGTATTCACATTGTTTCCATATCTAAACTAATCTTTGTAAAGATTTTAAATGTCTGGAATCTCTTGTGGTTGAGATCTCTACACAAGCTGGGGTTCCAAGAGAACATTCAGTAGTTTGACTCCTCTTGTAGGATTGTGTTTCCTGGGATGTCAAACACCTTAGTTCACAAGATTGCTGTCAGATTTTGGTCACTAAGGAGGAGCACCTCAGGATATTCAGTCTTATCTAGGATTCTCATGGCACCCCTAACAAGACTGAGAAAGATACTTGTATCTTAAATCTCTTTGGTCCACGCATCATTGCCTTTTATCTTTTCAAATCTCACTGTTTGGATTTGTTTATAAGAGGTCTTTTGATGGCAACAGATATCCTTAAATCCAGGTCTCCCCTTTTTTCAATCCCTACTCCAAAGTAGTCAGCAAAGACTCTTCGGACTTTGCATGGGGAGCAGTTTCAGGAGGGATAAAGGGGGGGGGGTTGAGACAACAGCAGACATAAATATCAAGGAGATGCTTGCCCTGACCAAGGCACTCAACTCGGCTTTGTTTGGTCCCTGTGACCTCAAGTGGTTACAGACACCACAGTCATGCGGTACATCAAGCAAGAGGGAGCTGGGTCGTATCCCTGTTGCAGATGTGGTAGCTTGAGATATGGCTTCACAACAGTCTCACTCTGCAGACATCTTGCATTCTGTCAGTGCAAAATTGTGGCAGCCGAGGACCAGGGCAGACCCTCATGAATGGAAGCTAGGTCAGGGAATATTTCAAAGATTTGATTCATCTGCTGGGAGTTCATGTAGACCTCTGCCTCATATCTGAACAGTCTACTGTTGGCATTCTGTTCCAGGACTCCTTGCAGGAAGGCCAGAAAGACGGATGCCTTTTCCTTGGACAGGAATGTTCTCTGCATGCTTTCCACTAATGTCAGGGTACTTCTAAAGATTCTGAAGGAATCCCACAGATCATTGTGGTGACTCCCTTCTGCCCCAGGCAGCATTGGTTCTCCCTTTATCTGGAAATGACCAGGGCCATTTACCACAAGCTTGCTCAGACTGGATCTACTTAGACATGTTTTTTTGATGCATCCTGATGTCAGTCATCAGTTTGCCTGCATGATGGGGTCTTCGTTTTAGGCACCTGTTTACTGAAGATATGCAGCAGGTACTAATGGAGGCCACTAGAAAAGCATATATTAGCAAAAGGAAAAGGTTTTCTTGGTGCCAACAACATGCCCAACACCTCTTCAGGACTAGTTCTCTGGTTTTGAGTTACTAGCCTATGGCCTTCCTTTCCCATGTCAAGGTTCATTTGTTGGCCATATCAGTGTCTGCTCATGGATCCTCTTTCAATGCAGTCTTGTTTCAAAATGTTCTTAAAAGGTTTTGCATGAAAGGTGTTCAAGAAGACTGGCAGCCACTCATTGGCATCTTAATTCTGTTACAGAAGCTAGCACTTGCTCCATTTGAACCAAGTAATCTGGCTGAGTTGAGGTTCTTGACATGGAACAGGTTTACTGATTGCTCTGACCTGTGCAAGAAGGGTAACTGAGTTGCAATGCCATATGGTGATCAACCCTCTTACATTTTCCTTAGGGACAGGGTTTCTTTGAAAACTACTACTTTTATGCCTAAAGTGTTAATTTTCTTTGAGCAATCCACCTACTCATGTTCTTTCCTGAACCTAAAAATGAGGGAGAAACATTACTCCATACCTTGGATGTCCACAACAACTCTGGTTACTATCTTGGCGGAACTAAATCTTTCAGATCCGAGGATCAATACATGTCTTGGTAGGGTAAAAAGGGACTACCTGTGTCGAGACAATTTCCAAATGGTTGCTTAAGATTACCTTTTATACTCACCATAATAAAACTATTCCAAGGAGAGTCAAGGGGCACACTACCATAGCCTTGGCTTAATCTAAGGCTTTTTAGAAAGGATTGTATTGCCTAAGTATTTTAGAAGCTGCTACTTGTTCCTCTGTATGTACTTTCCAAAGCACTAAGCCCAGTTATTCTTTAGGTCCGGATTCAGCTTTGCCAGGACCATTTTCCAGGGGTTCCCGGCTCTTTGTCCTTCAACCTCCCAAAAGTAATCAACTAAGGTAATCTACACACATGCTAAGATTAGTGCAGTAGTGATCAATATGAACTTAGTACAGTTGTGTAAGTGAAACTTACTGTAACAGATGTTAGAATGATCACTGCTTCATTAGCTGCTCCTACCCTCCCCCTTGTTTTTTGGTGTTTGCCAGGGTGTGAACATTTATGTTCCTAGCGTTGTCCTTCAATAACTCAGCTTCCCTCTGCTAGCATGCAAGCTCTGAATGGCTTTGTGCCCAAACTGGTCCATCTCCACTCAAGCTATCTGACAGTTTGGGGGCGTGGAAGGTGCCCTGAAGTTTTGGAAGCTATCCAGCTGCTGTATTCTTGGCAGGATACAACTCCTTGCTAAGGCTACTGTAGCTGTGATCATTTGAAAATCTGTTATGGTAAGTTCAGCTTGCACAACTACTTTGTGTTGCACTAGTTTGGAGTTGTAACTAGTAACTTGTGATGAAGACTTGACTCTTCTTTTGATTTTCATGTTTTTACTTGTGGAATTTGTGGCTCTAGCATTTTAGTAGAGCTTCAGTTCCATTTTGTCTAATGGGTAGTATGAGCAGTATCTTGGGCTGTATAGATGCATCATTTACTTGGTACTATGAAAATGTGAGTTTGGGTATATAGTTGAGCATTTTAAGCAGCATATGCTCACTTTCAACTTTTTCTACTTTGCTGGTAGGCATCAGTATCCATGCCGTCTGAGGAGATGTCCTTCATTCCCTCTCAGTCATTTGAGAAAGAGGCCATAATCACTGAACCAGTTGTAAGGAAAACCAGCATAGATACAACTCAGGTAAGTTGCAACCTGCAATTTTTAGGTGGCTCCTGCTGAAATACTGAAACCAAAAAATCAACTTAGATGGCCTCGACAAAATAAGATCATTTTATACACTTCTGCAGGAAGTGACAGCAGGTAGAACTGAATGATAGAGGAGCACAGCCTGAAAAGCCAGGAGTTAAGGGAGGGGATGGACACCAATCGTTTGTATATGCTGCCCTCTTAGAATTCATTATCAAAAAGTAATGAAATTTGAGGCATATCTGCTCATGTCAGTTGACCTGAATTATGTCAGAGTGGTACTGATAACCTCTCCTGTCTTTTTCTGTACCTTCAACCAGATTCTTTGCAGTCATTGTGGCACACATAATTGAAGTTAAGTAAGGGCTTTTGTAGCTGGTGAGTACTTTGTAGACTTTGAATATGTAAAGTAACCCATGCCTGCATGTCCTGCAGTACCAGTATCTGCTGAAGTTTCACCACCTGTGGCTCAGCCAATGGTTTGTGTTAAGGGGTAAAATTGTCCTGATTCATTTTTATTCCCCAACTGAAGTCTGAGGCGTTCTTGAGGAATTATGAAGACATGGTCTACCAATGTGTCCTAGGCAGAATTTACAAGGGACTCACCAAAGTTTAATAGTATTAAAGTATATGGAAGAATATCTTTTGCTACAGGATATTGGGTTGTTTAAAACTTCACAAGGTGGCTCATCTTGTGTGCTTTTTTTAACCATGGTAGTAATCCTTGAGTAGGCCCAATTAATGAGAATTACTACCTTCCTTGATTCGATCTCCACTTTAAACCACCCATACATGTTTATATGTGGTCCTTCTAGGCACTTCCTGCACCTGACCAACAGATTATGCTTTGTGATAGTCTGCAGTTTGTCACATTGTCTAGATGTTTTATTTTGAGTTCAAGTAGGGTAGAGCATTGATCCATTGGACCTCTTTCAGCCACAGCCTGGTGGTAAACACATTAGGTACATATATGTAGAGTAAAATGCAGTGTGCAAGTGTATACATGGATTATATACAAAGTTAATATCAGAGTTGTCTTGAGGGTATAAAGACAACAGATACCTGTTGGGTAGTAACTGACAAGACGGTATAGACAGATTATATAGAGTAGATATTGGAGATGGAATGCCGAGAAAGAGGTAAAGTTATGACTAGTGAGAATATGAATTTTCCTTGCAATGGGCTTTTTAGTTCTGTTTGGAACACGGTAAGAAAAGTGAGGAGAGGTTCCCAGAGCTTGGAACCAGGAACTGAGAAAGCATGGCTTGTGCACTGAAGCTGGGTTTGGAGGAGTACTGGAATAAGCTATCCTTGTAGACTTGTCCGTATTATGTACTGAAAACAGAGAAAGATGTAAAAACCTAAAACTTGATAACATTGTTCTGCCTTCGTGTATTGCACTGTTCTGTAGGACATTCATCTGTCAGTGCTACTGTTCAAAATTTGATTTCCAGCTGCTTGCTGTCATTTGAAGATGGAATACAGCAAGGCAAAAAGTACTTTGGTTGAACTTCCCTGCACAAACTGATGTATAGGTAGGAAAAAAAAACTGAAGGTTTAATTTCTGTCCCCTAGTCTGAGGACTAATAAATATGCTTCTTCCTGACATGAATCTGTCAGACCCCAGAGTTCCTTGCAAAGTATTGGGATAATAAGTACTGGGAGGGGATTGCTTTTCTGTACCAGTAGTTGAACATTGATATTTCTAATGCTGTGTGTGCAAGGTGTCTGATTCTGACATTTTTTTTCTGGCCCTTTCTCCCTGTTGCTCACGTACCTGCCTGTTGGACAGATTTGGGAAGTAATGCATAACAGAAGAATGTGATCAGATTAACTGTCCATAACTAAAAATAAAATTCACCTAGAGGTGGTTTTGATTTCCCTGTCTCACATTTTATTTATTGACACAACAGTTGGTCCACCTGGGCCAGTAGCCTATTTTCATTGGAGACCCAGAGAAAAGCTCCAGATTACAAAGAAATTTCAGATTAAAATTTGCACTCAAAAGCATTTACAGTACACATAATTCACACAGAGTACAAAATTTTAAGTACAAGAGAAAAAGTAAAGTTAGAAACAAAACACAATACATAAACATTTGTCCATAGATATACAATAGTGTACATCACAAGATTTAAGTCTTCACTATTGAGAGGATGTTATCCAGATAAACACACAGGTACTAGTTGAACAATAGGTAGAGAGTATTATAAATTTACAAGTGGTGGGAATATGAAACAAAAGTAATAGAGATTAGGTTGGGTCATGGCAGGGACAAGTCTTGATGTTGAGAAGGTGAAGTTTAAGTTTTTCTTGAAATGTAGTGGGTGGGTAATGGAGTGAATGTGTATAGGGAGATGTTCTTCGTATTTCACTGTTGCAGTCATCACATTTGGGTTATCTGCTTGCAGTAG
Organism: Protopterus annectens; assembly: GCF_019279795.1. Lineage (NCBI taxonomy): Eukaryota > Metazoa > Chordata > Ceratodontiformes > Protopteridae > Protopterus > Protopterus annectens. Next base: position 766,847,788 of record NC_056745.1, on the reverse strand, counting down.
CCCTCAGTCAGCCTGATGATAATACTAATCTCTGTTTATACCAGTCTGATTGAATTCATTGAATTCTGCTTTAATGTATATTTTCTGTATATATTGCTGTAATCAAACAAACTAGATTCCTGCTTTTATGTATATATTCTGTATATGTTTCTATATTTACTGTCTGTAACTGTTTCTGCTTCTGTACTAATTAATGTTTATTTTTTCTGTATCTCGGAGCTTTTCTGCCCGGGCCTCCACTGAAAATGGGCTCTTTTAGGCCCAGTGGACTTATCCCGGTAAACAAATGCAATAAATAGTCAGTCTTTGCTCCTGCGTCGGTTGCTATCTCATCTTCTGTGACATCAGAGGTGGTATAATGGCTAGTGTTTGCCTTACACACACACAGGGCAGGGTTTGAGTCTCACGAGGACTGTTAGCTAGGGGGCTAATGGCTGCATGCAAGAACAATTAGCTTAGTAGTAATATGTGAATGTGAATCAGGTAGTCAGGGGTATAAAGCATGCAGCTGATGCCATTACATCAGTCTTTCTTGCTGTGCCTGACACAAGCATTTCGCAAGTGCCAGTCGGCAGACTCCTGAAATTTTCATTTTTCGAGTTTCAGAACCGAAATCTTCAACTAAAGGTTAAGTACCCCATCGTGGAAACATTTTCTTGCTCTAAACCAGTGTCTGTAAAAGTCAGTAATTGTATTTCTTGTGGAAAGCAAACACCTCAAAGATTTTCATTCGTACTGTACTGCTTGCGTAGGCCCTGACCACAACGTACCTCGCGGTCGGTTTTGTGCCTTATTTAAACCTCGAACTATTAGTCGTCGGTACATTTTCACTTCTAAATATTTTGGTACTCTGTTCAATTATCCAGATATGTCTTCGGTAAGCCAACCGACGGTCCGAAAAAACACAAAGATAGACGGAGGCTGCCTAGGTCCAAAACTGCTGACGCTTCTAAGCTAGTTGCCAGTTCACCAGTGCTCAGTGAGGCGCTTTCACAGCCCCTGATACCCGCTACTTGAGATTTGCAGGCCTCTGAGACCCATTCAGAGTCTGGTATGCCGCGAGATGCTTCAACTGTGGAACCTGCGGATGTCTGTACTTTGGATGGGTCTGGAGCTGCTTTGCAGGCACCGGCTTCTGAGGGGTGTATTCAGGCCTACTGACATGCATATTAAACCAGTGCCATCGTCTAGGCCTAAAACTCAAATCATGCCTAGGAAACAGACACCCAGACCCCGTGGCCAGGCCTCTATGCCTAAAAAAAAAAGAATGGCTGCAGACCTTATTACTTTAATCAGGGGAAGCCAACCTTCCCCTTCTTAGAGACCTAGGACTGAATTTGCTTATGATACTTCTGACCAGAATTTTGAAATTTCTGATTACCAGGATTTACCCTTATCTACCTGTGAGGATTCTGATGCAGAGGACTCTCGGAGGATTCTGATGCAGAGGACTCGTTTCCCTCTGCTTCTCCCCCAGAGGATTTTTCTTTTGGTGAACCCTTGCATACTCTTAGGGAGCATTTTCACTGGGAAAGCCAGGATTACTGATTCTAAAAAGAGACTTGGAGATTTCTTACTCCTGCCCCAGCACTGGCCTTTAGCTATCCCTCCTGTGCTGGACATTGTTGGCAATGCCTTTTTGAAATCTAGCTTGGCCCCTGACTCTCTACCTCCTGCTCCCAGAAAACCTGATAGATATTACACGGTTCCTGATTCTCAAGTTACTTTTTAAAAATCTTACTGTGGATCCTGAGACCATTTCACAGGGACCCAAGGGCATTAAGGCTACTACTGCCAAAAATCCTACCCTCTCTGATAGAGATTCCAGGGCCCTGGATAGATGGGGGTAAGAAAGGGTATACACCTCTGCAACCTTGTCCGTCAGGGTCTTAAATTGCCAGTTTCATATGTTAAAGTATCAGCAGCATATTATTGGATTGCTTAAACAGGAAATGATTCCTGATTGTGCTAAAAATAAGGATTTACAGGATTTAATGCATTCTGCTGAACAGGTTGGAAAACCTACTTTGCATTGTGGTTTTGATTCACTAGAGGCATCTTGCAGGGCTGCTTTCACCAGGTCTGTACTTAGAAGGCATGCTTGGCTTAAGGAGCATTCTTTGCCAGATCATGTTAAAACTAAATTGCTGGATGCTCCTGTAAATCAGGACCGCCTGTTTGTTGACAAAGCAGAAGTTGTTCTTAACAAAAAAAAAAAAAAAAAAATGGAGGAAAAAGCTAAATCTATGCAAACTTTTAGATTTCTTACAAGTGTAGCCTCCTAGATTTAGTAGGCATTGGCCCTCAAAAAAATTGATCCTTTCCTGCCTCTTCCAGGCCTTTTCAGATCAGAACACCCAGGCTCCAGTCCCATGATACGCAGAGGACTAAGCAGTGTGGGGCTCCCATTTCCAAATCAGGGAGTAGCAAGACCCCCCCCCCCCCATGTAAGTTGTCTCAATGACTTAACTTTAAAGCTTCCAAGCACTTCTCAACTGACTGCTCCTTTAGGGGGAAAGATTGCTCTGCAAGCAAAAAACTGGGAACTCATTACCCAGGACAAATGAGTTTTAAACAGTTTCCCAAGGATACAGATTTCACTTCCACACGTTACCAACCCCAAACGGTTGGCCAGATCTACCCCCAAATCAGTGGGCAGAGGCTCAAAAGCAAGTACTCTGGAGTTTAAAGGCGATTCAGACTGTGCCAGAAGAGGAAAAGGGAACAAGGTTTCTACTCAGGACTTTTCCTGGTACCCAGAAAAGACAAATCATGGCGTCCTATCCTGGACCTGTCTATCCTAAACACCTTTTTGTTGATTCCAAAATTCAAGATGCTAACTCTTCACCAGTTGCTTCCCATGATGGGCAAAGATGCCTGGCTGGCAACACTGGATTTAAAGGAAGCCTACCTGCACATCCCAATCGGAGAATCTTGCAGAAAATACCTACGCTTCAAAGCAGGCTGCATGCACCATCAGTTCTCTGCACTGCTTTTTGGCTTATCTACTGTGCCCAGGGTATTCACAAAGTGCCTAGCTCCAGTCATTGCATTTTGCAGGCAAAGAAAGTCAAATATACCCATACCTGGACTGTTGTCTAGTTCAGGCAGAAAGCCAGGACATGCTTCTGAATCATCTGGCATTTGTACAAAAGGTGTTAACTTGCTGGTGGTACATCATAAACGAAAGAAATCACATCTGGTACCCTGTCAACAAATTATATTCCTGGGAGGAAGCTTGAACACAACTTCTTAATGTCTTTCCTCACGCCAGAGAAACAAATTCATTTGACAACTTACTTCAAACTAGTGGCCTCAAAAGCCCTGCTATTTGCAAGGCAAATACTGCAAGCCTTGGGGTTCATGGCCTCGTGCATTCTACTAATTCCATATGTAAGACTGCATATGAGGAAACTACAGTGGTATTTAAAAAGCTTATGGTGTCAATATTTTTAGGATCTAGAAGCAATGATTCCTGTCATACCTTGCCTACGGTTAGAATTCCTTTGGTGGGCAGAGGCCTGCCACCAAAACAAGGGACTACCATTCACTTTACCTCCTGACACCCAAACCCTAACAGAATCCTCAGACTATGCATGGGGGGGCTCACCTGGCAGGGAAGTGCATTCAGGGCAAATGGAACCCAAGCCAAATGCACCTGCATATCAAAAAGAAATGTTGGCTGCACAGAATGCTTTGACAGCCTTCAAGGACAACATTCTTCCAAGACGGTTAATAGTAAAGACTGACAACACCACTGTTATGTGGTACATAAACAAGCAGGGAGGGGTACCCATTCTTACCCCCTCTGCAGACTAGCCATGGCTCTGTGGAACACAGCCTTGAGCTACCAAGTGCATCTACAGGCTAAATTCCTGCCAGGAAAACTAAATGCACTGACACACTAAGCAGAAATCTCATAGACCCACACGAGTGAAAAGTGGAACCAAAGATTTTCAACATGTCCAACAAATGGGGGATCGCAGATATCGACCTCTTTGCCTCCCCCCAGAACTACCAATTGGACAATATTTGCAAAAGGCTCCCCACAAACAAGCTTGGAAAGTGGATGCTCTGTCCTTCAGCTGGAAAAATCTATCTGTTTATGCCTTTCCTCCCCTGCCTCTCCTCTCCAAAGTACTACTAAAGCTCAAACAGGACAAACCAAGGATGATACTGATTGCATCAGACTGGCCACGCCAATACCGGTGTACCCCCTCTTGCGCAGTCACAGCTGGCCCCATGGCACCTACCTCAGACCCCTACCCTGCTGTCTCCACAGGAGAGCCAGATTCTGCACCCCCAGCTTCAAACCCTGAACCTGGCAGCCTGGCTAATTACCTAATCTCTCCATTACCATCCCTCAGTAAACAAGTGTTGGCTGTCATTTTGGAGGCAAGGCGGCCTAGTACTAGAAAATCTTATGCTGAAAAATGGGGGGCAATGAAATCAAGCTCAACACCAAAACCAGTGGAAGAAGAAGCAGAACAAAAGGAGATAATTTCCTCCAGTGACATTAACACTACTGTTTCTACAGAAGTGGAACAGAACAATTTATGCATTTGTTGCAAGAGTTCTAAAGATTTTAAGATTTATAATTATTCTTTTGTTCCTGACTCTACACTTGATATTCTTGCTAGAGGGCTTACTTTTGTCCCTACTTTTAGGAGCAATTTGGAAAGGACCCTGGTTGACAAACTTTTACAAGGAAATTAAACTTGAATGTTCTATTAGGAGGCAACTAGAGTCTTACAAAGGACTTTAGGGTTGCTAGTATTTTTAACCCAGTGTTGCATCCTAATATTGCACTACTTGAGAAAATATGTGAAAATTATTTTAGGTCACTCATGGGAGCACGTTGTTTAAGTAACATTTCAAACAACAACCTCACTCAGATTGAGAAAGATGCGTTGCAAGGGTTGAAATTTGCGAACATTCGTATCATGAAACCGGATAAGGGGGTGGTTTGGTTTTTATGAGTAAAGAAGATTATGTAGTGAATATGGAGTCAATACTTAATAATGAAACCTATTTGAAAGTGTCCCTAAATGAATTAAATGGGGCATATCGTAGAATCACTGGGTTTATTAAAAATTTGTTTATTGAAGGTCGTATTGACTTGGACCTTTTGAATTATTTAAAAATTATTCACCCGATTACTCCGACCCTATTTGGGTTACCAAAATACATAAAAACCTACAAAAAACACCCTTTCCATCCCATCATTGATGGGAGACAATCACATATGGGTGTGCCAAATTTGTTGATTGTAATCTTAAGGAGGTCTTGAAAAATGAGTCAGATTTGTAAAGACTCATAGCATTTTTTACAAGCCATTAATTTCCCTTTTGATGAGACCCTAAACTTTCTCACAATTGACGTTTGTGATCTTTACACGTCCATTCCACAGGATCTTGGTTGTGAATGGGTGAGGAATTTTCTTTTAGAAAAGCAGTTAGGACAAAGTATTGACTTAATCATTTATTTACTCGAATTGGTCCTCTGTAGTTTATTTTTTGTTTAACAATTTTATCTTTAGAAAATGGTTGTAGCCTTGGGATCTCCTTGTGGAGCAACTTTTGCTAATATAGTCATGGCTTTTTGGGAAAAACTATCTTTTTGTGGATGCTACCTTCCAGGAGAACACCACATGGTACACCCGTTATTTGGATGACATATTCATCTTGTGGAGAAGCGATGTTGGCTCTGCTACTACTTTTGTTGAACAAATTACAAAATACACCAATTTTTTGAAATTTACATAGGAATTTCAAACAGAACGAATTTCATTTTTGGATGTGGAATTAAGAACACCCCTAAAAAAGCTTTATTTCTAATATCTTTAGGAAACCCACATACTCTAATGCATTTCTGCACTTCTCCAGTTGCCATCCTTACCACCAGAAGAGAGGGGTGGTGAAAGGGCAACTTGTTAGAGCTGCCAGGATGGTGACTTTGGAGAATGATTTTTTGCAAGAGTATGTTCAAAGATATGTTTATTAAACGTGGGTACCCAGTTAAACTTGTTGGGGATCTTGTTGAGGAGGTGCCTAACAAAAGGAATAGGGGATTATTTAAGCCAATTCTACAAATAAAAGAAAGTGAAATAATTGTTGAAACCCAGGTTGATTCATTAGACAATTTGATTACTTTGACTGACCATTCACCATTACATGAATTTAATGATGTCAGTGTTCAACCACCTTGGTAAAATTGAGAATGGGGATTCATTTACATGAAATTTCATCGCTACATTTTCTTTAGATGCTCCATTCTTGAAATCTATTATCAAAAATTGGTGTTTTTTATCTGAGGACCAATTGATTAGTAAACACATTACTGAACACCCTCATGTGGTTTTTCATAAAGGATGTAACCTTAAAGCAATATTGGAAAGTAATTCTAATTTATATCATCCACATTGTGGAATGTTCAAATGTGAAAATTGTCTGTGTAAATATATAAAAGTTAGTAACTCATTTACAGTGAAAGGAAAAAAGTTTTCCGTTGATAGCAAGTTTGACTGCAACAGTAAGGGGGTGGTCTATGTAAGTTTGTTCTAAATGTTCCGCTTTTTATATAGGGAAAACAGACCACTAAAGAACAGAATTTATGAATATTATTATGCAATTGATAAAGGGAACACCACTAATGCCTTAGCTAGGCACATTTTATTTCCAGAACATGAATTTTTATTTATGGCTATTTAAAAAATAGTTGAGAGTGAGAGAGGTGGTCCTACTAGCTTGAGGAAAAAGAAGTCTTATGGCAGTTGAAATTAAACACTTTAGTTCCGCTAGGTTTAAATGATGTGATTTCCATCAAAAGTATTTTAAAACTTAAAGCTTTATCAAGATAGTAATTACATTTATATATGTGAATTATCATTTTGATATAGTAATTAATTTATTTACATTCTTTGTAATGTATGTTTTTTCACTTTAAAATGAGGTGGGGTTGTTTTAGGAAATGATTTTTTTAAAAGTATTTAAGCTTGGATTATTTGTGTATTTAATTGTCTGAAGAAGTTTACACATTTTTAGGAAATGAAAGTGCTAACATCAGATGTCAATCTCGCCTTCATTCTTGCTGGATGGGTTCGGAGCTGATCCTCGGCTCCGACTCTGCCTATACTAAAGATAGAGAGCTATTTTTACCGGCACGAGGCTACCCTATATCCCACAATGCTAGGTGCTAACTACCTAGATCTCGTTTGCCACTTCAGCTGCAAGGTGCGTTTCTTACCGGCTCTGCAGGTTGGTTTTAAAGATTTCTTAAATTTCTACTATCTTTAGTCAGTTTTAGGTACTTGTTGATAGTACCCATCCCATTAGTATCCCTACTTAGCATAACTTCCTTCCGGGTCCCTTAAACCCCCTTTGTTTTGTTTAAACGGTTAGGCCTTTGGGCCCATCCCCTTTTTCCTTAACTTGTCAGGTGAATTTGTCTGTGTGACTGACTTAGCTTTTGTTTTTAAGGGGTGTCTGTGTATGTGTGTGTGTATTTTTTGTGATTGTCCTTCACTATTTAGAATGTCTAAAGACACCAAGGTCTCAGGCTTCAAGAAGTGTGACTCGTGCTGTCAGAAAATGTCGCTGACAGACGGTCACACTTGTGTTTATTGCCTGGGCCCTCTGCACCTGCAGGGCTCTTGTTCTGTCTGCCACGCGTTCAGTCAGAGAGTCCTGCACGAACGCAGAAACAAGTAAATTTTGAGAGGCTTGTTAAAGCCTGAAGGTTCCTCGGCCAAGTCATCGTCAGGGAAGCCTTCAAAGCCTTCCAAGCCGTCAGCTCCGTGTTCAGAGCCTTCGACTGGTGCTGCTCTGACTGCTTCTACATCGGCTCCGGCTGGAGCCGATGTTTCTAAGACGCAGTCTTCTACATCGGCTTTGGCTGGAGCCGATGTTTCTAAGACAGTCTTCTACATCAGCTCAAGCTGGAGCTAATGTTTCTAAGACTCATTTGGCACCGATAGTTGTCGGTGCCATCTGCCAGCCGTAAACGGTCTAGGTCTCCATCCTTGGAGTCCGTTCATTTGGCTCCGAGGTCTCCCTTACTTTTTGAGCGGAGCCATTGATCCCATTCCTCTAGGTCTTCCAGGCTGTCGGATCATGACCTCGAGAGGGTGGTTAGTAGACTCCTTAAGTCTCAGTCACTGGCCCAGATGCTTCATAGCCCTTCTCAACAGACCGTGGCTATACCCATTCCATCTTTGATTCCTCCTCCGACTCTTCCTTTTGAGTTCGGAGCCGGAGCTCGTGGGAGCCGTGGCTGTCGACATGTCAGAGCCGATACCTCATCTTTCGGCTCCGTCGTCTGCTCCCGTCTCTTCCATGGTCCCATCCTTGGAGGGATCCGGGCGCCTGGACTTCCTCATCTGCTTCGAGGGGGCGAGTGGCATCGGACCCTTGTCAGACCCCATTCTCCCTCTCCGAGCTTCGGCACTGGTGAGTTCGGCCCTGACATCGGCTTCGGAGCCATCCCTTTCTGTGCCAGGAGGGGTCTATCTCTTCGGAGTGGGGACCTTCTGCCCTGCCTGATAGGGGCGCCTTTGAAGTCATGAGGAGTGTGCTGGCCCCTGTGCCTGCTCCACGATTGGCTCCCTTAGCTCCTCCCTCTGTAGTGCCTGCTGTGGTCTGTACCCACCCTCTCATTCCTGACCGTAGAGATCCATTGCCTCAGGTTTCCCCATTGGGAATATCCTCCTCTTCCGAGGTTTCCCCTGATCCGTCATTGGAACCCCTCGGAAGAGGAAATGTAAGCGGAAGCATGTGGACTCCCCTGAGTCCATCACGTCTGATACCGATTTGGATGAATCTGAAGGGTCCCCCTCTGAGGGTGTCTCCTTTTCGGACATCCTTGAGATCCTCCAGCAGAGTGGTAACTGGTCTACCCTCATTCCTTCCGAGGACGAGTCCTAGAGGTGTTTGGTTATCGCCCTTCCACCTCCTGGGTGTCTCTGCCCTTTGACTCCCTCATGGAAGTGGTGGCGCGGAAGGCGTGGACAGCCCCTGATACAATGGAACCTACCCCATGGAGGCCTTCAAAATTCATTACAGCCCCGTCGGACAAACAGTTTTTAGCCAAGGGTGTCCCGGTTGATGCCATGGTGGTGGCTGCAGCCACTAAGAAGGAACTGGCTGATCCTTCAGTACCTGTCCATCCTAATAAGGAATCTAGGACTTTGGATAGGTACGGCAAGCGGATGTTTTCTTCAGCGACCTTTGTCATGTGGTTGCTGAATTACTTGTCATTTCACCCGCCTTCAAAGAGACCTGCTCAAAGAAATGGGTGATGCCCTACAAGATCCAACAGCTGCGAAGTCTCAAGACAAAATCAACTCCGAGCTGGCAACCCTGAATTCGATTGTCAACTCCTCCATGTGGCTTATTTCCTACACGGCCGATGGGGCGAGTAGGGCTGCAGGCACAGGCGTGGCCTTACGGCGTCACGCCTGGATGCGGCTTTGCATCTTTGCAGACCCCTTCAGGATGTCCTTCACTAACTCCCCCCTTTGACTGTTTGGCTTTGTTTGGACCTCAGGTGAAGGATACTTTGACCAGATGCAAGCAAGAAGGCAAGACTCTCTCTGCCATGGTAGTGAGTTTTTCCACCTCGTCTAGACCATATCCTAAGAGTCAGAAGGGTGGGAAAATGTGGTTCCGTAAACCACAGGAAGTCGCGCCTGACGCAAGAGGTCAGTTCCCCTCGAGGCGGGGGGGGCAATAAGACGCCACCCTAGAGCGAGAGGAGGTCCGCAGAATCAGGGTAGCAGAGACTCTCTGACAAACCCTTCCAACATCCCTGAGAAGCTGCCCGACTGTCCGCCTTCGGAGGCAGTCGGGGGAAGGTTATCACTGTACCCAGAAGCCTGGCTTTCACTCACCCAAGACAAATGGGTATGGTCGATTTATCAGAGGGTTACAAAATTCCCTTTATCCACACCCCAACTCAGCCAAAAGGGCCCCTTCCAGACGTTCCACCCAGTCTAAGGGAACAAGCAGTACTAGAAATATCAAAACTGCTAACAAAAAGAGCCATCCAGCCAGTCCCAGCAGACCAGCAAGGATCCGGAATCTACTACAAGTTCTTTTTGGTACCAAAAAAGACAGGGGACTGGAGGCCTATATTGGATCTCAGCAGACTAAACAAGTCTGTAAAAAGAACGAAGTTCCGGATGGTCACGCTACAGTCCATTCTACCCTTTCTGGGTCAGGGCAATTGGATGTGCTCCGTAGACCTTCAGGATGCATACTACCACATCAAGATGCACAGGTGCTCCAGGAGGTTTCTCCGCTTCCGGGTGGGGGCCAGTCACTACCAGTTCAGGGCCCTGCTCTTTGGTCTCACTACAGCCCCCCCCCCCAAGTGTTCACCAAATGTATGGCAGCGGTTACGGCTCATCTGAGACGTCAAGGATTCCAGGTGTTTCCATATCTAGATGACTGGCTCCTCACTGCCACCACCAGGCGTCAGCTTCTCCTGTCCAGAGATTACACCATTCATACTTGCAAAGGGCTAGGTATCTCTCTAAATTTCGAAAAGTCTGCCTTGTCGCCCTGTCAGTCTATTACCTTCATAGGCGCCACCTTGGACACAGTCCAACTCTTTGCAAAACTAACCGAGCAAAGAGTTTTAGATATTCGCAGGCATGTTCACATCCTTCAGAGCAACAGAATCCAGGCCAGGTTTGTCCTGAAGGTATTGGGTCTCATGGCGGCAGCCATTACGCTACTTCCCCTAGCTCGCTTTCATATGCGGATCCTTCAGTGGATGCTGTTTTCCCAGTGGTCCTTTCAACAGCTTCCAATGTCACACAATATCTTAACTCTATCTTGCAAAGAAACACCTTCCTTGGTGGATGGTCTCCCCTCAAGTCCTTCAGGGCAGACCCCTTGTTCTTTCCCTCCCGGTTGCCACGGTGACAACGGATGCCTCCCTGGTCGTGTGGGGGGGGGGGTTTGATTTTCAGGGATGGACGGTCCAGCGCACATGGCAACCTTTTGAATGTCACCTGCACATAAATGTCTTGGAGATGAGAGCAGTACTTTTAGCATTGCAAGCCCTTCAGGACTCTCTTCCCATTGGGACTATAGCAGTTCAGACGGACAGTATGTCCATAGTGTGGTACATCAACAAGCAGGGCGGAACCAAGTCCTATCCCTTATGTCGAGAGGCATTCAGACTTTGGCAGTGGGCGATCTCCTCTCAGCGGTTTCTGATAGCAACGCACATCCCCGGGAAGTCGATCGTAGCGGACAGGTTGAGCAGAGCCTTTCTCATGCCACACGAGTGGTCTCTCAAGCAGTCAGTAGTGGAAGAAATTTTTCAGAAATGGGGTTGACCTTGCTGCGATCTTTTTGCAACACCTCATAACAGCAAGTGCCATGACTTTTTCACACTCTTCCTGGCCATCCCCACAGAGACGCTCTAGTCCACGATTGGCCCCGGGGACTTCTGTATGCTTCCCCCCCCCCTTTCCATTAATCACTCTGTTGATTCAGAAAGCTACCGCCTTGAGAGCCACGATGATCCTCATTGCTCCTTACTGGCCTCAACAAATATGGTTTCCGTTCCTGCATAGTTACCTCTTGGGGCAGCCCTGGCATCTGGACCCAGTGCCAGATCTCTTGATCCATCAGTTGGACAGCAGCAACAGTCCCTCCAATCTCTCAACCTCACAGCTTGGTTGCTCCACTTCCAACCCTAGCCAGGCTTCCCCTTATTTCCCATTCTGTGCGTGACATCATTATAGCTTCCCTTAAGTCATCTACCAGAAGGATTTATGCCAGCAAGTGGAAGCGTTTTTCCTTCTGGGCAGGGGCTAGAAATATGGATCCTTTTACTGCCCCTATCCAATCAGTCCTAGACTTCCTGGCCGAACTGTTTCACTCAGGCTCTTCTTCCTCCACCATCAGAGTACAGTTAGAGGCGATTTCTAACTTTCATGTAGGCTTTTCGGACTCCAGTATCATGTCCCATAAGCTTTGTAAAGCTTTTCTTAAAGGAATCTTTTTGCTCAAACCCCCAATCAGAGACCCCCCATTACAATGGGACTTAAATTTGGTTCTAACTTCCTTAATTCTCCCCCCCTTTGAACCTGCGGCTTCTTGCTCTTTGAAGTTGCTCTCTTGAAAGACTCTTTCTAGTCGCCATAACATCCGCGAGGAGAGTATCAGAACTTCATGCCCTTTGCATTCATTGTCCTTATCTAGTTTTCCATAAAGACAGAGTGTCTTTCAGGACTAACCCGTCTTTTTTACCCAAGGTTTCTAATGAGGCAAACCTAAACCAGACTATCGATCTCCCAGTTTTCTTCCCTAACTACTCCAACAGAGTGGAACAAAAGCTGCATTTTTTGGACGTTAATCATCAGCTCCGTTACTATCTGGACAGAACCAAGCAAGCTAGGAAATCTGAGCAGCTCTTCCTGTCTTATGCAGCAGGGAAGAAAGGCCTTCCAGTTTCCAAAGTAACCCTTTATAGATCGCTGGCCTCCGATTACTTTCATCTATGAACTCAGACGTCAAGAACTACTGTCAAGGCCTAGAGCTCGCTCAACTAGAGCCTTAGCTACGTCAATAGCTTTTCAGGCTAGATTACCAATAGATTCCATTTGTGCGGCAGCCACATAGGCCTCTCCTCATACCTTTATCTCTCATTACAGATTAGACATGGCCTCCAGAAGCCGGGCTAATTTTGGTTCCACCGTTCTCAAGAGTCTGTTCCGATGAGCCACGCAGGGTGAAGGTGCTAGGGAACGCAGTCCCATCCAGCAAGAATGAAGGCGAGATTGACAACTTAACATTGAGAAGTTATGTACCTACCATAACGTTCCATGTTAGTTGTCTTCTCGCCTTCTTTCTTGCGTCCCACCCTCCATCCCCCTAGCCTGGACAGACCGAAAGGATCCTTTGGAATCTTCTTTTCACCTCAGTATAAGCCCCCTTGGTTATCCTTTATTCGTAGCTATAGATGTAGGTGGCTATAGATGTAAGGTTTTCCTCTTTCTCCTTGACGTGGAGATCAGAACTGCTATGGTTTCAGCTATCAAACGAGATCTGGGTAGTTAGCGCCTAGCATTGTGGGATATAGGGTAGCCTCGAGCCGGTATAAATGGCTCTTGAGCTTTAGTATAGGCAGAGTCTGAGCCGAGGATCGGCTCCGAACCCATCCAGCAAGAAAGAAGGCGAGAAGACGACAACTAACATGGAACGTTATGGTAGGTACATAACTTCTCCTTTTGGTTTCAGCGTGGTGCTTTTTCTCTTTTTATTTTTTATCAGATTCTTCAATACTTAACTGAGATGCTTCACAAGGGCCTTTCCTTTTCCTCCATCAAAATTCACACCTCAGCCATTTCAGCTCATTGCAACACAGAACCACCCCTCTCTTCTCACCCACTGCTCAAGCAGTTCCTCAGAGGGGCCAAAATCACCCAAGAGAGGCCTAACTCCAGCCTGGAATCTTAGTTTTGTATTGGAAAAACTCGCTCTTCCTCCTTTTGAGCCAACTGCAGAGTTAAAATTCCCTTTTTGGAAAACAGCTTTCCTTTTAGCAATCACTTCAGCAAGAAGGTATCTGAATTACAGGCCCTTATGGCGGTGGAGCCTTTCATCTTTCATGCGGACAGGGTGTCCCTCAGGACCAGTCCCCCTCTCATGCCCAAGGTGGTGTCCAGTGTGGCTCTTAATCAGTCCATTCATATGTCGTCATCCTTTTCTAATCCACAGAACAAAGGGGAATGGATACTGCACTCCTTAGATGGGCACAGAACTTAGATTTTACTTGGACAGGACTAAACCTCAAAGGAAATCTGAACTGCTGGTGGCATTTGCTGCAGGGGCAGAAGGGAAGGCTATTTCAAAGCAAACCATTTCTAAATGGATTGGCCATTGCATTCATTTCTGCTATAAGCACCATGGAAAACCTATCCCACAGGGGGTTAGACCCCATTCAACCAGGGCTGCATCTACTTCTACAGCCTTGCTCAGAGGTGTCCCTACCAGAGACCTCCTAGAAGCTACTACCTGGAGTTCTGTACATTTACCAAACATTACCATTTGCCAATTTTCTCTAAATCCAGAGCTGGCTTTGCCACTGCAGTCTTGCAATGCCTTATAGCTGGTCCTAATGCTATCTAAATTCCTCCTCCCATCCTTAGCTTTGGGAATCTACCCAAATGTGATGACTGCAACAGTGAAACACGAAGAACATAGTACAGTTGTGTACACTTACCATAAATGTAGATGTTGGAGTGTATTCAATGTTGCAGTCCTGGTTACCCTCCATCCAGCCCCCTGATTTCTTTTGGCTATGTCTCTTTTCTGTAGTTGGTGAAACAGACTTCTTACTTTATGGAAATAAAGTAAGAAGTCTGATGTTCTTCATTCCACATTGCTGCAGTCCTAACACTTGGGTAGTCCGCTGTCCCAGTCGGCCCGAATACCAAAGTATATGGCTGACGTCGGTCAAGGCGCATTAGTCTGACGTCAGGACGTCAGGGTACAAATGCGCATGACCGACGTCATATCCTCAGTCTTTTTTGCCGCATGGTCCGATGCAGAAGCAGTTTTTGCGAGTGCAGGTTGGCGTTCTGAAATTTTCTGAAGTCGGAGTTTCAGACCGAATCAAAGTTGGCTAAGTACCCCGTTGGGGAATATTTTGGTTTTCTTGCCTCAGTATTTAACCGGATGTCAGAAAAGTGAATAACTGTATTTCTTGTGGGAAACAGATACCTCATAGGGATTACCATACCTTGTGTATACCTTGTTTAGGCCTGAGCACGGCGTTGTTGGATGCCGCTCTTGTGCTAGATTTAACAAACGCACTATTAAGAGAAGGTTAGACTGTGCCAGGTTAGTTTTGGGAAGCGTTGTAATTATAAAATGCCGTCGGATGCTCCGACGCCCACTTCATCCAAAAAGCGCAAGGACAAAGCAGCAAAGCCTAGATTGGAAGAACCGTCAGTCCCGGACGTCGGTTCTTTAGAAGGCTCAGTGGAGCCGGAGGTTCTGCCAGGA